>NC_137069.1:49799881-49884881 GCF_032717465.1 Coenobita brevimanus | reverse complement strand
ACACATTGCCGTGAAAAGATAACGGCTGAAAGAAGTGAGTATGAGGATTGTAGCTGATGCGATAAAACAGACTTTGGCTACATCAAGTCAATCAATGCTGTACACATTCGTCCCAACCACACACACATACACACATAAGAGTTATAGACACTTCCTCACAGGAGGCGATTAAGCCCATGTACAGAGTCAGCGAATGAGATGGAATACAAAACACAGAGTCGGTCCAGTACACCATATCTGTCAAACTATTTGCGCCAGAGAAGCAATGTCATCTGTTCTAAAGCCACATAACTCAAGAGACAATGAGAGATGATGGACTGAGGGATGGCTTTGGTTTTGGTAATATGGAGAGAGAGAGAGAGAGAGAGAGAGAGAGAGAGAGAGAGAGAGAGAGAGAGAGAGAGAGAGAGAGAGAGAGAGAGAGAGAGAGAGAGAGAGAGAGAGCAGAACTGAAGGAGACAAAAAAAAAAAAAAAAGGAGGAGGAAGGGAAGCTGGAGAGGAGGCGAGAGAAGGCAGATGAAATGAAATACAGTATGATGGAAAGCTGGAGGAGGAGAGGATGAGGGAGAAAATGCTAAGAGAGGCAGAGGGAGGGAGGAAGGAGTGGAGTGAGAACAAGGAAACGAGAGTGGAGAAACAGCGTTGAAGAGAGTTGAAAAGAACATGCTAGGCTTCCAGGGGTGGGGTGAGGAGCAGTTACCTGTATCGATATTGTTATTTACCGCCATAACATTTGCATCACAGACTCCAGGCAGTATGAATTATGGGTTTAACTAGCTACCCGTGAGTTAAAATCGCTTACACATTATTCTAAGTGGTATGAATCCGACACTGCGATATAGAATGAATAGAAAAATCAGATAATACCGAATTATATAGGTTATCAGCAAAGGGAATGACCTCGTTATATTTCTTCTATTGCCTGAAAATACGTTGCTAGACAGAAGACATCCCAAGCATTGTGAAGGATTTAAAAACAGTTACCACTAGCCTTTTAAGAAAGTCTGGTAACAACCAAGCGATGGTTACTCTGTTGAAGAAGAAACAATAGAAATTAAGTGGTAAAAATAAGACAAAAATTTATGCAAAACTATACAGGGATGATAATATTATAAATGAAAAGTAGATTCGAGATTGGTTAATTGTATACATAGTAATAGCCTACATAAAAAATTAAGCAAAGCTTTAAGACGAATAACATGACACGGCAGGAGGGAACTTTGCACCAGTTGAACTAGAAAAAGTATATTCCGTAATATATGAAATACCTAGATGTCCATGCAGCAAACAATTCATGAGAAAGCATGACTACGTATTATTTTGCTTCATAAAGAAGACATTATCAAAAGCCTTGAACTACTGTCCGAAAAGTCATTTCCCTGATGTCTACAGATTTTTTACAAATATACAAACATATCAAATAGCTTCACTACCAGACGAAAACTACCCATGAGTAGACTACAAGGATAAAGTTCTATAATACAAACAGAATTATTCATTCTGTGAACCAAATGACTGATGAAAGTTCAGAATATACAAGACTTATTCACATGACACTTATCGAATACGAGAAAGCACAAGCTTTAGTTAAAACATGAGCGGTGATGAAAAAAAATATATATATTAGATGAAGACGCACATCCACTGCTCTTCCCAAGCTCCCCTTAAGATGGCATCAGCCCAACATTCCTCTTGTTCCTCATGCTCGAAAGAGTTCATCAGACTTAATCATGAAAGAAGGTGAGTACACGTCTTGTTTACTTTCGAATTAGCGAGTAGGCTTACTCGAGAATTTGAAAAAAACAGTGAGCCAATAAATGTTTTTAGTGACAGTCTGAAAGATTAGGAAAATGAGGCTGGAATGGTGTGTACTAAGGCAGTGTATGTAGATGAAGTGGAAGCATAAGTATTAGGTAAGGAAGACAGCTGAGACTCAAGGATGGTCAAGGCTGAAATCAGGCTAAAAGATAGTAAAGGCCTACTACCAGTCAAGGGAGGGTGCAAGACTAAGGTAAGTAACAGTGATAGGAATGTAACTATTAGGAATAGGTTTCAGGGTCTAGTAGGTGATTGCAGGATGAATCTAGTCTCATACTTATTAGATTCGTTGAATATGCATCAGGGTAAGGAGTTTTATGTTTAGGGTTCAAGGAAAAATGCGTTTGTACTTTCCTGGATGGTAAGATACAGGACGTGATTGAAAGAGTTGATGACTGAGTCAGCAACACCTTACAGGACTCGGTCTTTGTTACTCTGTTGGAATTTATAATGTTGCTTCAGACAGGTCAGAGGAGATACGTAGGAAGTAAAGAACCTTATTGGGAAGTTAAAGGAAAGCCGTAGGTATTTAGTCTTCTGTGGTTTGTTACCAAGATTTTGAACTTGATTCTGTGATAGTCAGTAGACCGACATGAGTCAATAGGAGGCTAGGAGGTCTGTGTAGAAAGGAGGAAGTGATGTTTGGTGATGTGTGAGACAATTAAGTCATGACAGGAGCTTGTATGGTAGAGGCGACCTTCAGCTCAAGAGGGTAGAAAAGCTAAGTTTGGTAAGGTTCTAGATGACACAGTTAGGCATGCATTAGTGGTACAAGAGAGATGGAAAGAGGCATAGGTAATGACATAGCTGTCAACAGTCCAGTCCCTGAGGCCAATGATGGTAGAGTAAATGAGATGAGATCAGATCACTGGGCAACTCAGGTAGATCTGACTTCAGACTCAGGTAAATGTAGACAATGAGGGGATTTCTGGGGATGGATGAAGTGTCAGATCAGTCACTCGTTGTGTTGACATCTAGACTGAGGATTTTAATGATTAACAGGGCCAATTTCAATGTGTCTTACAGCCATATTACATCCAGCTATACTCTGAATATTCTGCATGTGAATGCAAGAAGTATTATCTCAGAAAGAGAAGAATTAATTACTGATGGAACTCCTGAAAATTCCAAAATGGTTACAGAACCAGGCGTAAACCCTCATGACAAGCATCTTACTGGAGAAATATTGCAACAAAACTCTAAATTATTTGAAAAGTTATTACTGCCCAAGATCAGCTGAGAGTCTAATATATATTAAAAACCATATACATGCAACCCAAACCCGTAAACTGAATGTTGAAACATAATATTCATTGTCCTTCGAAATCTTCACAGAGAGCAACAAACCCAATGTTTTAAGTGTAACATACAGACCGCCCAAGTTAGATGAGGAAAACGGTATATTACTGTACGATGAAATAAAATCAGTCTTAGAAACAAGGACGACATTATTTGGTGGATTTTAATCTGATTATTCATCGGATTAAACTGTGTGCAGACAAAGAAGGGAACAGGTTGTCAGAACTGGTAAATGGTACATTTTTAAGTCAAGTATTGAATACACATAGAATACTGTGTGCAGCTCTGGTGCCTGAATCTCAATGTGAACGAAGACAGATTCGAGAGAGTATAACAAAGAGCCTCAAAAATGATCCTATAGGTTTGAAATTTACCCTATGAAATGTGATTAAAGAAACTAAACATTTTGTCTCTAAAAAGCGACAACTGAGAAGAGATAAAAAACAAATATTTAAAATTCTTAATAGTTTCATAACTGTTATCTATGACAATTTGTCCGAAATACAGAATAATACCGTGAGAATCAGCGATAATATATGGAAGAAATTACTTTAATATTGGCGCAGCAGAACAAAGGAATAAGGTGCATAAACTGGTGGCACGTTGAAAACTCGGCTAGTCAAATATTTCCAGCCTAGGCTTTAAGATGCTGAGTGTTGTTTATTTCCAGCCTGAAGTTTATGGTGATGACAATGAGAACATTTCGTGATTATATATATATTTTTTTTTCTTTTTTTTTACAGATATGTAGACTAGAAATCTCATATTTCATAACTATCCACTACTGTCTTTCCTCATTTTCCAGCCGGTTTTACTGGATGGTGTGGTAGGTGACACCCTTCCTCTTTATAATTTTTTCTTACCCACTGGTTAGACATTAGTGTAATTAGCCTTTTTTCCAACAGACAGCCTCGTTAAATAGACCTAGTGTTATCAGAATTTCCTATGTACAGCACATTCACCTAATGCTGCGCTCCCTTACCTGTCATCCTCTTCTCAGTCAATCTACTCTGCAGCCTTCCTATCCCTCCCCCTCCCCTTACACTCGTATATATCAACTCACACTCCCAAGCCATCTTCTACCTTCCTCGCCTCTCGAACACTTCACAATTCATGCATCATACTTCACATTCTCTTCCCCTGATCTTAATCCCTCCTTTAATTCTTTTCGCATTTCCACTCCTTTTATTCCACTTCCCTTTTTTCACTTTCCACACATACAGTTTTATTCTGTGCTTATTTCAAACTTATTAAACTATCATTATCTACGTTAACCGGTTCTGCTTTCTGATCCATGCTTCTTCTCAATCATTTGTTTCTACTCTTCTTTCCCCCCCTCCCTCCCTCTCTCTCTCTCTCTCTCTCTCTCTCACACACACACACACACACACACAAACACACACACCAGTTTCTAATCATCACTCTCCTAAACCTCTCTCTCTCTCTCTCTCTCTCTCGCTCTCGCTCTCTCTCTCTCTCTCTCTCTCTCTCGCTCTCGCTCTCGCTCTCTCTCTCTCTCTCTCTCTCTCTCTCTCTCTCTCTCTCTCTCTCCAGCCCATGTAGGCTCCCTCCGTTCATAATATGTGCTTTCTGCCCCCCCCCCCTCCCCATATACTACCACCACACCTCTCCCTCTTCCAAACTCCTGACCTCCTCCCCAAACATATCCCATCCTCTTCTTAGCTCTTCCTCCACACTCCCAGTTTCCCCATCATCGTCACATTATTTCAATAAATTCCCACTTCCCTCCTTTATCATCACTGCCTCTCATTCTAAACACCTGGCCTTCTTCCTCTCAGGATAAGGGTACTTCACCTAACATCCTCTGACCCCCTGGAACTCCCGCCTCTTCAACCCCCCTTTGCTTCTAAGTTCAACCTTCTCCTCCTGTTTCTTCCATTCTTCTTTCCACCTCCTTTCATTGTAGAAATTTTCCCTTCCTCTTTACTGTGTCCCTAACGTCTTTTTTCTTACTCCCCCCTTCATTCCTCCCCTTACCCGTTACCCTTTCTTAGCTCCTCACACACAATTTCATCTTTTTCCTTGTGTCCCTATTCTCTTTTTCCTTCATATCTTTTAAGCATGTCAAATCTTTGTTCCAGGCAGTCCATCTTCTCCTCTCATCCTGAATATAAGTTTTGTTAATTCTGCCTCCAATGTCACTTTTTTGCAGGAAATCCAACCACTGCGGAATGAAGCAAAGACAGCGAAGATGCGTTAATCATACCGGTAATGGCGCAAAACTAATTTCAGATACTTCTGGACTTAGAAGAACCCCATGAAGTGAGGACTGTTGGAGACTATCATCTCAGGTCAACTAGTAGAATTATGTGGTAGAGTACCGAAGAACAGGTGCATACTAGGTACTGAAGTTGATGACATAACCCAGGCCCTAGAAGACGTGACCATCAATTTGACAAATAATGTTCTTGCATTTATATATGTAGGCACTAACAACGTGGTTTAGACTCAGTTGGGGGAACTAGTGGAGCAATGTGGGATAATGATCTGACGCTTCAAGTCCAAGGCCAAGACTGTGTTGGTCTAAGAAGTACTTACTAGGATCAAAGCAGAGAACATTTTCTACAACAAGGCATTCGGTCTCAATAATCGGTTAAGGTCTCTTTGTCTGCCGGAAGGTGTAGAGTTTGTAAACACGTGGAGCGATTTCAACCAGCAGCGAGTTTTGTTCACAGAGTATGGTTTATACTTGACTGCATTTGTTTCTGCATGTTTTGGCAGTTTCCTGAATGATGTGTGTTCCTTCTGGAAAAAGGGCAAACATTGCTCAAGGGATTCATGTGAGCTACTGTAAACTGTGATCACAGTATTCTGGATTCCTGTCATAAGGATGGATATGTGTTTACTCATTAATGCATGCAATTTGATTCTGAGACTCCACATTTCATGAAGACTACAATATACTCGGCATCACTGAAACATAGTTAGATACACAACAGAAAGTCTTTTTTAGCAGAATACAATCTGCCAGATAACGTGATTTTCATTGGCATGAGAAATGCATCGATACTGATGCAATTTATGTTTGGCTTAGAAATGAATACCATGGAAAGGTGATTCTCAGACTGATTTATCATCCACTAGCTCAGTCCAGTAAAACTGACAGTATATTATATGAACAAATGCCAAACTTTGCTGCTGTAAACATACCATAGTTATAGATTTTAATATGCCCATAAGAAGATGGAGTGAATCTTTCTCCACGCATATAGGGTGGGACATGTACGTTAACTTGCTGAAAAGTATGTTATATTTGTTTGTTGAACACGTGGAGGAAAAATCTAAGATACTGGAAAGGCAGCATCAGAAAACTTTATTGATAGTATTCATGGAGATGAGTTCAGTACCACTGACCATCACATGATCACATTTAACAGTAATTTCATTGAGCAAAGCATTCACACAAGTTATCAGACAGTTCAAGATGACAAGAGAGATGACTTTCAAAAATTACAAAGCATCGTAGGTAGTAATCTTTCTGAACCGATCATTCAGTCAACGGGTGTCCAAGACATTCTCATGTGGACACTGTTTTCAGAATGGCTTAGTAAAGGAATGTGTGCCGATGCATAATAGACAAACTACGAAAAAGTATAAGCTTAAATGATAAAATGGAGGAACAGCTACATTTAGAATTGTCTATCAGATAAGAAACTTGCTCACAAAAATTTAAAACCCACCAATAATGTGATGGATACAAATGTATATCAAAACCACTCCCGAAAAGCCAGAAGGTTTGCACAACATAGCAAGAAAAAAATTGAAACATACTGCGAAAATCAGTAAAAGAAACCCAAAAGAATTTGTTAGTTAAATCAGAAATAAGACGATACTGACATCACCAACAGGTCTGCCAGTCTCAGGGAATGGAGAACATACAGTACATATGATGAAGCCGAGATGGCTAGAATTCTTAATGCTTTCTTTGGTATCAGTGTTTACAGTAGAAAATTCATGTTTGATTTATTTTGCTTCTACCATACCTGTGGATGATGACAGAACAATGAATGATATTATGATCAGTGAGAGATATGTACATTTTGCGAACAGTGAAACATCCAGATCTATTAGAATACCTCCTGGCATCTCAAAGGAAGTGAACAATGACATATCGAAACCGTTAGTTCAAATATTTCAATATATAACCAAGCAGTGGCACTACTATTACAAAACTGGAAACTGGCCAATGAAAATCCAGTATTTAAAACTGCAGTGAATCACAGTCCGGATATTGCCATCCTATCAGTTTCATATCAGTAGCGTGCAAGTTGCTGGGAACCATAATTGGAAAATAAGTAGTTAAGTATTAAAAAAATCATCTCATTAATGACTTGCAACACATATTACGGAATAATCAATCATGTCTTACTAATCACAAAGGCTTTTTCAGTAATATATTTGATATGCACAGTGAATCTAAATCAGCTGATGTAATTTATCTTGATTTTCAGAAACCATTTAGTAAAGTTCTGCACAAACAACTTCTTGTGAAAAATTAAAGTCTACGGTATCAGAGGCAACGTACAAAGATGGGTTTGAAAACTGATGAACAGAACGAAAACAAAGAGTTGTAATTTAATGGAAAGGAATAAATCTGGATGAATGTCACAAGCAGAGTAGCACAGGGCTCATTTCTGGATCCTGCAATGTTTCTGATCTATATTAATGATACTGATCAAACTCTCTGTTGTAAAATCTAATTTGCTGATGATTCAAAAATAAAAAAAACAAAGCGAATATACCCAAATTATTCTGATGACAGAAGTCTACAGAAGATAAATTATTCATCTGGGCTCAAACGTTGCAGAAAAATTAGTACTGATAAATGGAAAGTTCTTAATAAAGGGAGTAATAATGAAAAATTTAGGTAAACCTTTACTGATACTCATTTCACTAATGTGAACTAAAAAAAAAAAATCTGGAAATAATAATAACAATGTGAAACTAGGCCGACGGTGCATGGAAGCAGTAGAGAAAGCTAATAAACTGGTTGGATTTGTAGGCCAAGCAATTGAATTCAGATCAAAGAACATCATTCTCACATTGTACAGGTCCATAGTGCGTCCCTTTCTGGTGTATTGTATTCAATATTGGGCACCGGAGTACAAGAGGGACATGGAGAAATTAGGGACGGGGCAGCAAAGATGTATAAAAATTATACCAATATTAGGCATCAAACTATTTGAGAAACATTTTAGAAAAGCCTAAGCTATATAATTTATCAAAACACAGACTACGAGAGGGTCTGACTCAAGTATAGGAAATTCTTAATGGAGATGACAGCATGGTAGTTGATAAGTACTTCACAATTGACCGGTCAAATCACATTAGAGGTAATTTTATTAAATCGTCGGCAAACGTTTGGGTGTAAAGAAGTAAAAAAAAACTTCAACTAAGTGGTCACCATGTGGAACAAACTGCCTACAGATGTGGTAAACTACAGTACATTAATGACATTCAAAAGTCTCTAGAAGTATCTTGCTCTGAATCCCAAGTTAAGAACATTCATGGCTGAGTAGCACAAAATTCTGACTAATTTGCTTTTCTTCTCTTTCCGATAGCGGTGAATGCAGCAGTAGTGCACTGTTGTTGAGAGATAAATTTACTTATCGCTTACAGGTAAGTTAGTGTAGAATATATATAGTTTTATCCAATCTTTCCTATGAATTTTCCATGGCAGTTCTTCTATGATGGATGGTGGTCCTTCTTATATTTTTTTGTTGACTTCGGCTGGAAGGTTTGGTGGGCAGGGAGGGGGAAAGTCTTCTTGCTTGCAATCCATATCTTCATCTCCCAGTATCAGATTAACATAATCAGCGTTCTTTATAACAAACAGCTCCGTATTGACCTTTGCGTTTGTTGTTTGCTGTCCTTTGTACTACTCTGTACCCTGTCTCCTCAGAAGCCCTCCTTTCCCCTTTTCCTTTCACACTTCTAACACAGCTTACCTCTCCCTTCAGATTCGTCCCATTCCCTTCTGCTTTCTGAATCAGAACTCCCTAATTCTCCCAAAGCCCAGGAACGCTCATTTCCGCTCTCATCTCTCCCTTTCAGACACTCAGCTCGCTCTCTCTTTCCTTCCACTTCGTTCTCACCTCCCCTTCCTAAGCACTCTTTTTTCCACTTTTCTCATCTCCTCCGAGCGCCCCTTATTCGCAGACTTCTCAACAGAACTCCCTTTTCCCTACCCCACATTATACAAACCACCTTTCATCTCCGTCCTCTCAGACATCACCCCTCCCCACCTTCCACACGACACTGGCCGTTTCCCTTCCCTCTAAAAGCTTCAACTTCTTTTCCTCTCTTCCCTACCCACCCCACACACCAGTTTCCTTACTCTTTCCCTTCCCTGGAAACTGGCCTCCCCTCAGAACACCTTCCCCCTTTCCCTCCTGTTTCGCCTTTGCACAACAAACGACTTGGGCAGAACAAGAACGCCATGAAATCGACGTGTAATTTTAAAGTGTCTGGGTATAATGGGACTCGAGGGCATTAGACTGGGGTGGGGGATCGGGGGAGGAGAGAGAGAGAGAGAGAGAGAGAAGGAAAATTTAGTATCTCGAAGACCTTGCGTTTCATACAAAGAAGATACTTTGTCTTTGCTTGGGAATACGCACCCACTATACACCTAATATAGTGTGTTCCAGATCTTTTCGTTTATAAACTGCTGTACTGCACTGTTATTTGCAACATCCATGGGAAGTTTGTTCCAAGTGGAGTAGATCTAGTGCGTGAATTTCAGCTCTAGCTTGCAATCATGGTTGTGCACTGAGTTCATGTTGATAAACAACTTTCTAAGGTCAGGATTGTCAGACCCATTCAGTATTTTAATCACTTCAACGAGCTGACCACGCATCTATGAGTTTCTGATGAATACAGCAACAGAACTCTCAGGCGATCCTGTTGACTCAGTATCCTGATGGATGGAATAAGTTCGGTATTTCTAATATGAGCTCTTTCTAAGTCGATCTATGCCTTTCCAAATGGTAGGTGGTCAGAAATGCACAGTATACTCTAGGAGCAGCCTTATTAGGGAGTTATAGAGTGTAAGAACAATTTCTTTATACCCATAATGACATTGCCTCGATTTAGCCTAGCAGTTTCTAAGACTTTTTTTTTTTTTTTTTTGTATCCGATGCTGTGTTTGGGAAATTTTTGGTCACTGCTGATCAGTACACTCAAACGCTCTTCCAAGTCAGTCATCATCAAAGTTGTCCCCAAAATGTGAATAATCTGACACAAGATTTGGATGGCCATTATGCATCACCTTTCATTTCCATTTCTCCAAGTTAAATTGCATGCGCCATGTCTCAGGCCGTACCGATAACTTATACGAGTCTCTTGGAGTTTCTCACTCCCTTCAAAACTGTTCACATTTACTTCTGATTTCACGTCATCTGCAAACTCTGAGATCACAGTTAACAGACCAAAACCTACTGTATGTCATTGACATAAATGATAAACAGCAGATGGCCAAAGACTGACCCATAAGGAAAGCCAAAAGTGAATGAAGCTCAATCAGAGGAAATTCCATTGTGACCTACTCTGCATCCTATCCGTTCATCTTATTTCTGCCAAGTGTGTAATCTCCCTATTAAAGCCAAGAGAACACACTTTTGGCTTTAGTATGGGGTGAGGCACATTGTCAAATGCCACTTGAATGTCTGAGTAAAGGATGCCTACTGCTTACTCCACTCATACTTACTTAATTTGTGGACAAATTTGTACAAGTCGGTTTGGCATGACCTATGTCGTCTAAACCCATGATAAGAATCTGTAATCAGGTTGTTTTCTCAGGTGTTCGACAGTTCTGTCTACAGTATTTCTTTTTAACAATTTTTCTGTCCTACAGTAGATGCCAAGCTAACTGGGCGGTAATTCACATGAAATCTTGATCCTCACTCATATTGATCGTGGTCTCATCTGCTATCTTCAAGAGAGAGAGAGAGAGAGAGAGCAGCTCCAATAGCAGCAGCTGCAGTGGCGGCGGCGGTGGCGACGGTAACGTGCGTAAATGTCGAAATTATGAGGGAAAGAGAAGTGGAAGCAGAAGAGAAACGAAAAAAAAAAAATGAGAATAACAGATGAAATTATAACAATCTGAAAATCCTACAGAAATTCCCCATCTGGAGGAAGAAAATGACAAGAAGACTGGAAATAAAACGTTGGCGATGGGAAATTCACAGGAATCAAACCGATATAAAAACGAGAAGATAAAATGAGTGAGATTAAGAAAATAAGAAGTTATGTCTATCTATCAATCTATTTATCACTCTATTTATCAGTGTATATATATGTATATGTACTGTATATTGGCAGAAGGAAGAAATGGCTAATGAACTGGAATATTAACATTTCTATTTATATTCCTAAAAAGCTACAATTTTCGTGAACCTTGACATACTGCTTGAAACGCTAGAGACTAGCAGAGGCACAAGAACTGTAAAAATTAGTTTTAATGTTAGTCCTTCCTACCAGAAGATGCATTTTTTGTTTTGTTGTCGTTACTTAAAGAATACTTTATTGAACTCTGGAGGATCTATTGTAGTGAAATGTTTAATGAACGATATTATCAAAATTCTCCATTTCGAAGAAGTCTCTGCTAATCCAAGTATATTTGCCTGACGTTCGCAAGAGCATAAAATATGTGCCCCTTCGGTTGCGCACATGATGGGTTGAGAATAACGGTCATCTCAGACTATAAGGCTAGGAAGAGTACCGAATCACCCCCCCCCCCTCTTTTAGTTCATGGAGTCAAAGTGAATATCGGCTGGTCCATTTGTTCATTTGATTACGGTCCATGTGATTATTGGTTCTTTTGATTATTGTCTAGTTTATATAAGATTCTTCAGTTTTTTGTGCATTTAGTCTTAGAGAATATTCTTTGGTGATAATCTTTGGGTTCCTTCCCGACGAGTCCGTCAGAGACCACGGGACTACATCCATGCGTATCAGTATTCTTGGGATATTAATCTAGTGTGTAAAGATACATATTTCTGGAGTTATACTGTAAATCCTCATTACTGAATATTTAGTTCGTGAAGATTCATATTTCTGGAAAGTATAACAGTATTCTTTGAATATTCAGTCTGAGAAGATTCATATTTCTGTTGATATAGATCTTCATTATATTTTGCTTGGTATCATTCCCAGTTTGAAGAGTAATCTGTATCTCATATCTTATTACTTAGTAAATCTTAAGTCATTGTGAGTTTGTATATTGCTCTCCTGCTAGGAGTGGTATAGACGAGGTTGAGTGGCCCGCAAGGTGTACCAATATCTAACTACTCACGCCCTCTCTAATAATATCACGCTACCAAATTTCCCACAAACTCTCTAATAAGATCACGCTACCTCATTTCTCCTAATCTCTAAAATTCTCTAAGTGAGATCACGCTACCCTATTCCTCATAATTTCTATAATTCCCAGCATTACACTGGTGTCATTTATTGGTGACTGTGAACATTACACTGGTGGGGTATCAAAATTTTCGTTATTATCCTGGTGGACAGCGGCCTAAAAATCTCTGAGTATTACACTGGTGTATCCAAAAATTTTCATTATACACTGGTGGCAGTAATTCAGATTTCTTACATTACAACTGAACAAGAAATGCTTTAATTCACTGAGTAAGATGATTTTCTGGCAGCAAAAACAGGCTTTAAAAGACGTCACCGAAGTGATGGAACAAATATGTCTGCTTATAACGATGACCGAGTGGTTGGGTTTGTTTGAAACGAATCTGCCTGCCAAGTAATGCCAGGGTTAGATCCCTGGCGTGGGCAACTGGCGCCACTCGACAAAGGAGTTTGTCCAACGTATTTGGGTTAGTAAATGAAATGTGTACCTAAGGTGACAAGATCTAACTCTGGTAACCTGAATGATGCTGCAGCTTTGTATCCGAGGTCAGTGGGTGAATAACCTACTACATGCTAAAAAGCACTGCGGCGAAGCGCTTTACGAGTATGACGGCTGTCCCCATTGTGTGTTGTCTAAGACTATTCCCTCTCTGAAGCATTGACTGTTAGTTTACTTTCGCCATAAAGGCGAATCCCCAACCTTATCTCTCCAACCTGCATTCTATTTGCCTCATCATCTCATCACGCCACGTGGCATAATCTCTTCTCAGCTGATTTCAGATTAACTTTTTTCCGGCTTTTCATGAGCCCGCATCCTGTGAGTGGTAACCTCTATAAAAAAAAAAAAATGTCGGCGTTCCTGTCTCTGCTCAGTAACAAGTCCACCTCACCACTTGGCCGTTCCTACTCGCGCACCTTTTCTTTCCACATTGTTCTCTATCTTCTTTATCCCCTCTCAGTCACCTGGCTCATAGACTGTCACTCTTCCTTTCTTTTACGAATAAACAAGGAGAAATATTTTAATGTGGTTCATTCACATGAAAAGTGGGTTGTTTTACAAAATGAGAGGATTGGAGATACGAGAGGTCAGTATATGAGAAAAAGTTGTGCCGTGGGTAATAGGGTCGTCAGTGAGTGTGGAATGAAATGCCTTGAGACCCAGTTGAAAAGAACATTCCGACCACGATACGACGGTATACAAAAATAAACATATAACAATAAGACTATAATTAATAACGTCGGGACAACAACAAAAAGAGTTCTTCTGATAAATTACCAATATACTGGGAATCGAACCCGGGACTCTCAGGTGAGAGCCAGGCAGCATACCACTACACCACGACCAGGTAAAAGTTAACTCACGTTGTCACAATCTTGTAACCAACGTCCCTCCGCCCCCACTGTGGGCATCAAGAGGATGAGTTAACCCCCTGGCACTCGGGCAAGTAGATGCTTTTAATCTATCCCAGCATATTGGTAATTTATCAGATGATTTTTCCTGTGTACAGTACAGGTTTCTCTCAACAAAAAGAGTATTACAGAGAGAGAGAGAGAAAGAGAGAGAGATGCTTTGCTAATAGTCTCGATGTGGGGAAGGAGGGTAATTGAAAGAAGGAAGAAGGATTATTTGGTCGGATTTACTGAGAAAGGAGTTCATTACTCGAATGGGTTTGAGAGAGAGAGAGAGAGATCTGTATTGTGCATGAATATGTTCATGGAGATTAGGCGAGAAATATAAGTAAAACAACAGAAAAAATATGTAGATGAGAGAGAAATATATGAGATAGAGGAACTGGACAAGCTAGAGAATCCAGTGAGATTTATACGACTGAAAGACAAGAAATGTAAAAAAAAAAAAAAAAAATGGAAGAGGTCGAAATAAAAGAACGACAAAAAAAATCTTAGATCATGCCAGGAAGAGCATGAGAAGAATAATGAAGTAAGGGAGGTAAAACAATGTACCCTCGGCTTGTTCTTATGAATAACAATGCAGAGGCTGAAGATTTGCATAAACTTTTCTTGCAAGAAGTATAAACAAGCTTGAATTTTTAACATTCCCGGATGTACCGTAAATGAAAGACGAGAGACTTCTAAGAGTTGGTATAAATAAGGAGTGCCCATAATAACCCCTTCAGTCAGAGGATATTTTTCTTATTTCCGATATGCTGACAAGAGAAACTTTCATCAGCTCGGGGCAGGTCTTTAGTTCTGATGTATATAATGATTACCATATGTACCCTCCCTATCTCGAAATACCATTCCTAAGTCAAATGAGATGGTGTAATGTTCGCAAGAATAGAGCATATTATAACCGTCTTCACTGTTTTTGTACATAAAGTAGTCAACATACCGGATAACTCTTGAGTTATAAAACTGTATACAGAATGAATGATGGTGTCAGGATACACTTATGTTGTCTGCTCTTTGTAAAGGGGTTGCCACGCAAAAAGAAATTTACAAAACAAATGAAGTGAACCAGTAAAGCAACAATACAGAGAAACTGATACAGAAATGAGGTGAAACGACAAGGCCTGAATGTAGTCAGTGAAAAGACGTGAACTGATAAGCCAGACACTTTGACTTCATCATGTACAGTAGAATTGTATGAGGTAAATCCTGCCCCTTGCCCACCATCATGTGCGAAAACTGTATATCATATGGAGAGAAATGAGACATTTATACACAGAAACAGTACAGTACTTACTGAAGGACAGTGTGGATCCAACCTCGTGGAAAAGAAACAATGTTAATAAGGGAGAATACTAAAATACGAGCCATTGGGAATGATGACAGATGATGGAGGGTTGGCTTCTACATTTCTTTAGAAAATAGATAGTCTTTTGAAAAATCAAGGAGACTGCAAATGTAAATGGAAAAGAGTTTCATTGGGAAGTATAAATGTGTAAGACTGAAATAAACCCAGAAGGTCATTATGCTATGTTCTTCATTACGTGAAATATGTGTACAGTGATTTATTGAGATACTATTGAAGTAAGAATGCTTAACACATTCAGTCCAATGGCACGTTTATAATTTATTCTTCCTGTCTCCAGACCTTATTTTTCACTTTAGGACAGACTTCTTGTCCGTAAAGCGTTAGATATATCCGTTATTAATTTCTGTACAAAGGGCTTTGTTGTGCTGAATAAAGTAATCTTGTAGCAGCAAGAGCAAACTTCAAACGATGTCACCGCACTGAGAGTGTGAATTTAACTTAAAATGATGATACTTACCCCAACATCCTCATCTACAAGAGCATCATCATCATTATCATTTTCATAAGCGAGTTTGTATAAGTGCAATATCGTTAGGTTATCTGCGACTTTTTTCCGTTCTTACCTGTTGATATTTCACTCTTATTCATACAGCCGAAACAGTCAGGTCCTCTCCTTTCGTCTCATGACTGACGTTCTGTACTACGGAATGGCGGTGGTGTAACCAAGAACACACTCATTTCGCAAGTGAGAAATCCCAAGCTCGACTCCCAAACGGACACAGAACCTTTAGACAAGGCCTCCTTTACATCAGTCTTTTATCTTGAAATGACATATAGACCTGGATATTAATCGACTCTGCAGGTGGTTCCGAGAAAAGAAATTACAGACTTCCGTCACAAGAAACAAACATTCGACACCAGCTATCTCACCTGCAATACTCCTCTTCCATACACATCTCTTCCCAGCTCTATCTAAGCCATTGGAGGAAATATTCTGGACGTACCCCTCCGAATGGAAAGATCAGACCCTGCAGTGAATAATCAAGGAATGCACATTATTATTCCATTTCTTTCATCATCATCTTCTCCTACCTGCTGCGTAAGATTGCATCCTGTGAGAAATGACCTCGGAAACGACATCTCTTACCACGACACGCCACCACGCTACCGTACATGATCTCACACCTTTTCTCTCTTATTCTCGGACACAGTTTCAAGCCAATCTCAGGTATCAGTCTTGTACAGTCTCCTTATTAATCTCTTACTCTTCATTTACTCTGTAGAAGGAAAATGAAGGAAAGAGAAATACTCGGAGGTTATTCAGCCACATCAAAAGCTGGATGTTTAAAGGAGAAATCTAATCCAGATAGGAGATTCATGGTTGGACAGGATATGTGGAAGCATGGTATGTTATGGGAAGAAGGCTCGGCAATGAGTACGGATATAAATGCTTTGAGACCATAGAGTCCTGCTCACCCGTCGCATGATACGACCTCATGCAAAAAAATGATAATGAAAAATAACAACACAGAGAGCTCAAAGGCTGCTGTACCTGCGGCCACCAACTGGTCTAAGGTCCGAGCATTTAACTTATCACTGTGATCTGTAACCTCCACAATTTGCTCACAAAATACAAACTTCTTCATTCGTACCTGAAACTTTATCCTCTCACCAAGTTTGGTCCGCATCAGATCAAAAGTGTTCAAGTTGACCATGTATTTGACCCTGATTCTTTATATAGCCCTGTCTCCTTGATCTTTGACTGATTGTTCTCAAAACTTAGTCCCTCTAGTCGTTCCTAGATATGAACCCTTCTACATAGTTCGGTGTAAATCGGTTAAATTTTATGTGACTTTGCCATGCATCCTCTATCTTTGACCTACTGTTCTAAAAAATAATAGGTCAACCCTTAGGCTGGTCCTTAACCATTCAACTATCTTTGTTCCAAATTAGATTAAATCTGTTTTGGTTATTTTATGTACTATTGCGGACAGGAGTTCTTAACCACCCTTGTCCAGCCAACCTGTGTATGTGGCAGCGTCGCATTCACGAGCGCAGAAGTTGACTTCGATGCATTTCAGTCGAAAAATATTCCTTCAGCTTTGGGCTTGTACTAATGGATAAAGCAATAGTAATATTTACTTTGAAGGTTTGACTCTGATACCACGAATATATCATACTGATTATTTAATAACTTGATTCTCGTATAGAGCCAAGCAAGTGATAAATATGTATATTTTGTTCCACTCCACGACTTCCTGTAGGTTTGAACCAGCGAACACAGAGTGAACAAGTTCGAAGCATTCATTTGTTACCAGGAGAGAGAGAGAGAGAGAGAGAGAGAGAGAGAGAGAGAGAGAGAGAGAGAGAGAGAGAGAGAGAGAGCGTGTATGGTGGGTGCCTGTGAATTTTGGAATAATGAGGTGGAGGCAGACTGGCGCAGGGAAATGCAAGGGATGAGAAACCCTGGATTCCTGTGATCCATTGAAAACAGGCCACAGTGTGAGTATTTCTTCCATCAGTCACTAAAACTTGCCTTGCTTTGTGAGATTATATATATATATATATATATATATATATATATATATATATATATATATATATATATATATATATATATATATATATATATATATATATATATATATTTAGGATTGCTTTCGTTGGAATAATGAATTAGGAGATAAATGCTGTTGATTTAACAAAAAGCTGTGCTTAAGAAAGTAATTTGCCTCTCTGTCCAGAGAGAAATATCCAGTTAATGAGAAAAATACTTATGAGTTCGCCAAAAATCTCCAGGTGCCAACCACCAGAGAGAGAAAAAAATGCGAACATAAGGCATCTAACAGAAGTTACGCGGCCTGCCAAATTATTTGACAAAGTCAACTGGCGTTACCCAGAATAAAACCCATCTTTCATTTTGTCCGACGAGACGTTATCCTGGGATAAATAAACTCCTTCGTCATCAGCCAAAAGAAAAATTCCCTGTTTAGCTTGAGCACCATATTTACTCATATCGCATAAAATCATGTGTATGTAGCCGGAATGAAGCCCCTTATCTATGGCCTGGCAAACTCCCTGTAAAGAGTACCCGGTACTATTTTCTATCGACAGACTGAGTTAAGCGATGAGGTTCATCTTTCGTGTAAGGAAATCCACCCCGCCTCTGTGTGTGTGTGTGTGTGTTGAATTGAGAGTCATCTGACTTGTGGAGCATGATATGCGGATTGGTAGGTTGGTAACTGGGTGGGTGGATTGGTTACTGTAGGCTGGTTGTTTCACAGGCGAACTAGGTGGAGTGAGTGGGCGAGAGGGAGGGAAAGGGTTGTTGGGCTGGTTAAGTGGGGTGGAGTGGGGTTCGTGCATTGTTTAAGTGGGGTGGGTGGTGGGGCTACCTGTAGGACAAGGCAAGAGACGGGTTTGTGTCGTCCTACTTTTGAGACATACTGTATTGAGTAAGGTTGTGAATATGTGCGTTGATGGGTGGGTGTGTAGGTGGATGAACGGGTTGTGGGAAAACAGGCCACTGGGATTAGGTGAATTGAGTTAATGTCCGAGCTGGGAAAATCGGTCCAGAGGGGATATTATTCTGGAATCATGCTGAAGTAGGTATATATATCCAGTGAGTTACAACAGGTCCATTGAGCAATACGTCTGTTGGTTAAGAGGTCTGTTTCAACTGCACGCATCAGTGGGTGATATAACCACGTCGGATAACAGGTTTATGGGGAAAATAGGTTCATTGTGAAAAATACATCCATGGGTATACGACCATGTAGGAAACCTGCATTCATAGCGAGATTCAAGGTCGAAGGAAGAATTGGTCCGTGGGGAGAAAATACATCAATGGAGAAAATACATCAATGGAGAAAATACATCAATGGGGAAAATTAGTTCGGGGGAAAATAGGTTACGTAGGGAAGTAGGCGTCTTTGAAAAAAAAAAAAAAGTCATTAAGGAAAATAGGTCCATAAGGGATTGTGCTCCGAGTGGTGAACCATTGATAAAAATATTCATGGGGTGAAAATAGGTCCATAGGGGCATACAAGTACTGTAAACATACATGGAAATATTTAAAATAAATGGGACCTAAAACATCCAACTTTTAACAGCGACCGTTGCCTGGAATTAGGCTTACCACTGCACACCTTGGACCAAACAACCATTAGCCAGACCCTATTACCACTTCGTCATCCAGTCATATTTCATAATTTACCTTCATTTAGTCATTTAGGCATAGAAAGCCAACCGAAACGAAAGGAAAAATCCCTGGTTAACTGTGTTGAGCACCTCATTTCTCCAACTCATTCCTCTAAAATTCACAGGCACCCGCTACTCTCTCTCTCTCTCTCTCTCTCTCTCTCTCTCTCTCTCTCTCTCTCTCTCTCCTGGTAACAAATGAATGCTTCGAACTTGTTCACTCTGTGTCCGCTGGTTCAAACCTACAGGAAGTCGTGGAGTGGAACAAAATATACATATTTGTCACTTGCTTGGCTCTATACGAGAATCAAGTTATTAAATAATCAGTATGATATATTCGTGGTATCAGAGTCAAACCTTCAAAGTAAATATTACTATTGCTTTATCCATTAGTACAAGCCCAAAGCTGAAGGAATATTTTTCGACAGAAATGCATCGAAGGCAACTTCTGTGCTCGTGAATGCGAGGCTGCCACATACACAGGTTGGCTGGACGAGGGTGGTTAAGAACTCCTGTCCGCAATAGTACACACAGACACATGGGTCGAAATTTTACCATGTCCAGCGACGTTCACATTTACTGATTGTTCTGAAACTCAAACCCGTTTTTCTTGCGTTGTTCTCAAACCTTCCACGAAGTAAAACCTAACAATACTTTGAATTAACCTTCCTAGGTTATATTTTGACCTAGGTCTGGGACCTGGCCTTTCACCTATTCTCAAAAGCAAGAGGTCAAACCCTTGAATGTTCCTCCACACTTTCATCAAGTCTGATTAAATTCACATTACAACTGAGTTATTTTGTTAACATACACCCACCTACCCACACACACACACACACACACACACACACACACACACACACAAACAGAAAGAGAGAGAGAGAGAGAGATTCCTAGCAAAACAAAACAACTGCTCTCGTTGCACAAGAGCGGGTGTAAATAATTAACAATATTTAAGAAATGTGTAATGCGGGATTTCGGGATGAACATCCCGAGGTGAGGTTGTTTCTTGTTACCTGACGGATGACTGAGATAAATCGAAACAAAAATTTTAGGTCTACTCCTCCAATGGACTGCTCTGAGATGTGCAATGGCTCTGAGATAAGTCGAGATGAGAAAGTTATTTCAAGTGCAGGAGGTACGCCTGTCCGTGGTTATCAAAAATTCTTCAACTATCTTACTTCTATGGTGGGACACATTCTATCCATTTCTCTTTTATCTGAAATCTCCATTATAGGAGATTTCAATGTTCACCACCATCTTTGGCTCTCCTCTCCTTTCACTGATCCACCGGGTGAGCAAGCCTACACCTTTTCTATCCTTAATGACCTAGAGCAGCTTGTACAGCACCCTTCCCGTATCCCTGACCGCGTTGGAGAGAGCTCCAACATACTTGACTTCTTCCTTACAACTAATCCTTCTGCTTACACTGCTAATTTTTTCTCTCCGTTGGGCTCCTCCGATTACAACCTCATCACCTTAACCTGTCCCATCGCTCCGGTACGGCCTGTGGACCCTCCAAAGAAACGTCGTCTGTGGCACTTTGGAGCTGCGGATTGGGAGGCCCTCAGGCAGTATTTCTTTGATTTTTCCTTGGAATGATTATTGTTTCCATGGCCGGGAGCCGTCTGAGTGTGTCTTGCGCATTACGGGAGTTATTCTCTCGGGCATGGAACCATATATTCCTTTCTCATATCCTTTGAATAATGCAAGAAAGCCTTGGTTTAATCACCCTTGTTCTAATGCTGTCCGCAACAAGGAGAGGGTCTATAAAATGTACAGGAGCCAACCCACCCCTGAATCACATCTTTTATACGTTTCTGCCCGGAATCGTGCTAAGTCTGTTCTTACCTCTGCTAAAAATAATTTCATCTGTACTAAATGATCTCAACTCTCCAACTCAAATTGTTCCTGCTCCTTCTGGCACCTTGCCAAAAACCACTCTAACAACTTTAACTCATCTTCCTTCCCTTGTCTTTTGTACTCTGATGGCTCTGTAGCAATTTCTTCTACTGATAAAGCAGATCTCTTCGCTCAGAGTTTCTCCTCCAATTCCACCTTCGACGATTCCGGTGCTGTTCCTCCATCACTCCCTCCCTTGACTTCCTCATGGCTGACATTAAAATTTCTCCAGCTGATGTATTTTCTGCCATCACAAGCATGAATACTAACAAGGCATATGGGCCTGATGGAGTCCCTCCTATTGTTCTCAAGAACTGTGCTTCTGTGTTTACACCCTGCCTAGGTAAACTTTTTCGCTTTTGTCTATCAATTTGTACCTTTCCTTCTTGCTGGAAGTTTGCTCACATTCAGCCAGTCCCAAAGAAGGGTGACCACTCCCAACCCTCTAACTATCGTCCAATTGCTTTAACATCCTGTATCTCAAAAGTGTTTGAGTCAATTCTTAATAGAAAATTTTTAAAGCATCTTTCCTATCACAACCTTCTTTCTGATCGTCAGTGTGGGTTCCGTCAGGGACGCTCCACTGGCGATCTTCTCACCTACATTTCAGACCCCTGGTCATCCTCCTTTCGGGACTTTGGCGAAAGCTTTGCCATTGCAATTGACATCTCAAAGGCTTCCGATCGAGTCTCGCATAAATCTTTACTTTTCAAACTGCCCTCTTACGGTTTCTGTCCTTCTATCTGTGCCTTCATCTCTAGCTTCATTTCTGGTCGTTCTATAGCCACTGTTGTAGACGGCCATCGTTCTTCTCCTAGATCTATCAACAGTGGTGTTCCTCAGGGATGTGTCCTATCACCAACTCTCTTCCTTTTATTTATCAATGACCTTCTAAGCTGTACATCTAACCTATCCACTCATACGCTGATGACTCCACCCTTCACCTTCCCATTCGGTTCCCGCAACGCCCATCTCAGCAGTTACTTCAACAAGCAAGGGCTGAGGCTATGGCACACCTAATGTCTGACTTGGCTCGTATCTCTGACTGGGGTAAAAATAATCTGGTTGTTTTTAATGCATCAAAGACTCAGTTCTTACACCTATCAACCCGATAATATCTTCCACAGGTATACCCACTAATGTTTAATAATATTCAGCTTAATCCTGCATCATCCTTGAACATTCCAGGGGTTTCATTTACTCGGGACTTATCTTGGAAAGATCATATTACATCTCTTGTAAAATCTGCTTCTAAGAGATTAGGTGTGCTAAGCCGACTCCGTTCCTTCTTTATCCCTGGACAACTGTTGACTCTATACAGGGGTTTTATCTGCCCCTGTGTGGAGTACAGCTCTCATGTGTGGGAAGGTTCCCCACATACAGCTCTTCTCAATAGGGTGGAGTCAAAGGCTTTTCGTCTCATTAACTCTCCTTCTCTTACTGACTTCCGTCAACCTCTGTTTCTTCACCACACTGTTGCATCTTTATCTCTTTTCTATCGCAACTTCTATGGTCACTGCTTCTCTGAACTGTCAGCATGCATTCCTCCACCTCTTCGATGGGAGCGTAGCACCAGTCTAGTAGCAAACTCTCATCCGTTTTCTGTCCAACTCTCTAATGCAAGAGTTAACCGTTACTCTTAGTGCTTCATTTATGCAGCAGGTCAACTCTGGAACTGTCTCCCTCTGTCTGTATTTCCTGCTTCCTATGATCTCCAGTCTTTCAAACGCAGTGTGTCCATGCATCTCGAAATGATCGGATCTTGAATTTGGCTCTCTGTTGTATTTTGTTTTTCTCTTGGAAGGAACAGTTATTGCGGGCTCGTGGCCTTTGGCTCCTTATTTCTCGGAAAAACTCAGAGTGCAATGTACTCTTTGTACCTAAGGGAAGGTTAGTAGCCTACTTGAATTGTTTTCTCCAGGAAGGAAAATGGAATCTTAACAGAGGCACTATGCATGTGTTTGGCACCATGTTTTTTTTATGTATCCTGACTTCCTTCGTCCGCGCTGGATTTTTTTGCTTTTCAGAGTAGAAGAAATGTTGGAGGAGCTGCCACTGAAACCAGGGTTTGTGTGGCCATGAGGCTGTGCGGTAACATACTAGCAGTGTTGTCTGAACCACGGTTCTGAGAGTATGTACAGACTTTTTCTGTCCGTTCGAAGGAGAGACAAGTGAAATGAGAGAGAGGTGGATCAAATATCGCCGTAGTAACTCTGAGAATCTTGGCTTCATTCATAGGGTCTGTGAGGATGTTTTTTGGTGTCCAGGAATTACCATACTTAATTAAAAACATAAGATTTAAACAAGGTCACTAAGTAAGCGACAAGTTACATTTTCTTAAGATGACTGTAAAACATTTCAGTGCAAAAGAAACAAGCATATCCGTCCACCGCATGTTCTTCGTCGCTCCAGGAAACTGCCATAGGAGGTAAAGAATGAATGCACTGAACAAAAGCATGTGTGAGAAGGAGTGAAAACTAGCTGGGCTGTGAAGCTGGGGCAGCAATGTATGTGGAAACGAGCTTTGTATATATAGTGATCAAAATACAGTGAATGTAAATTGTAAATTTACTTTCAACTGAGAGTTCAACAGGGAAAAGAAGTAGCCATGGGGACAAAGAAATGGACAGGAATTGCGATGGGCAGCGGGTATGAGAGATGAAAGTGTACCCTGAAACAATGGATGCTGCTGTGTTACTGATCTCAGTGCAGTGAAGGTTTCAAGTTTTAGCCAGCAACAAGAATGATACAGGATCGCGTGGCTTTGCTCTGCTGAGAAGACTTACAAGCTAACAAAGAATAAAGATCCCTCCACCACGACACACACACACACACACACACACACAATGAATGTTTCTTGAAATTAGGTAAAATTAACTGAGCATAATGAAATTATTTATACAAACCTAATGCAAAAATATTATGGATCAATGCGGTACATGTCACGGGAAAAAATTACTTGAAATTCTAAACTAGATACCCGAGATAGGCATAATCTCCTTTCAGTTTCTAGAACAAAACTACAGTGTCTCCAGTCTGCCAGTATGTGATAATCTCTTGGAACGGGATACGGATACCGTCCAAAGCAGCAGTGGCAAGCCATTGTGAAGACACGCTTCTGAGTCCAAGTAATTAATGGAACTACAGGATACCCGGGAAACATACCACTTGTGGCAAGTATAATATATTAATGACGAACGAGCAAACGAAGCGAGCAAATGTAGTGAAGCGATGTATACTCTATGTTCAGCTGAGAAGTGAGAGGCCCTACGGTCCCGGCCAGGCCCGACAAGACCTGACCGTAATGGTGTTCAGAGGCTAATAACTTTCCTATGTGAGATAGATAAAAGATTCTATCAGCAGGTAGTAGATACATTCAATAAATTTTGTTTTTAGATACATATTTATTTATGAGACCAAAGAAACTCCATGGAAACCCAGCTTTCCAAGGGAATGTACCAAAGGCTTCAGTTGACATATTCCATTATGAAATCAATTAAAAAAACTATGAAAGAGTCACATGTGAGATATGAGTTGTTTTCCGCGATCATATGTTGATTGTGCGTGCGTGTGTGTGTGTGTGTGTGTGTGTGTGTGTGTGTGTGTGTGTGTGTGTGTGTGTGTGTGTGTGTGTGTGTGTGTGTGTGAGAGAGAGAGAGAGAGAGAGAGAGAGAGAGAGAGAGAGAGGAAAAAACGTGTCAAAGTAAATATTTTAGCTCCATTATTCTTCTGTAATTGTTCAACTACCTCGCCAAGAATCTTGAAACTTTGCACCAAGATGAAATTATGATGACAGGCGTATGTACAAACGCTCTCTCGCTTGTCATCCTCTTACAATGCTCACTTAACTGGTGTAACTTTGATATACGTAAACAATACAGTCCTAATACTCGAAAACGGTAGATTGTATTTTTATTAGTGTGTGTGGTGATACGAGGTCCAGTATTATCTCTGTTTCTCCAAACGGACTCTTAACTATTACTGCAAGCACGCGCGCGCACACACACACACACACACACACACACACACACACACACACACACACACACACACACACACACACACACACACAAACTCACTCATACACACAGTCTCACAAACCACACCACTAAAAGAGAAGTACACATACTGACTTGCCTTTCTGTCCATCCGAGCAGAAGAGGATAAATGTCAATACCCTGCATGTGTATCTCCTAGCGACGCAAGTAAGAAGCTTCTCAGCAACTTTCCGGATGCTTCACCGCACCCGCTTTCTTATTCTGAGTGAGTGGCGGAGTGAGTGCTTCCTTGTGTGTGTGTGTGTGTGTGTGTGTGTGTGTGTGTGTGTGTGTGTGTGTGTGTGTGAAGTGCCATGGGTGTACCAGTAAGTACACCGAACAGCAGCTGATCCACCTGAGGGGTCGCCTTACTCTAGAGGGGGTAGCTGGCTTTCAGACACATCTAATGCAGAGATTTATTTTCCATTGTACTTCACGCTAGAAATCCCATTCTATACCCTTGATTACGGGATATCATTCTTAAGATGACTAATACTGATTTCCGGTAGAAGAAGTATGGAAGAAAAGACGTCATCATACTGAAAGAGGCAATAAATATTACTTCTGTTCAATCACTTCATGAAATCTTATCTCAGCTGAATAAAATACCCTGACAGTTGCAGCGATACAGCAATAAGACACCATCATATAGAAGAGGCGATCGTGATACCTGGAGGTTTAGCCGTGTGAGACACCTTTTTGTTTATCCTGAGTGAACGACTGAGTGAAAAACTGTGCTACCCAGAGTGAGTGAGACAGTGGATAAGTGGAGTGAGTATGTGAGCAAGTATGTGAGTGGGTGAATACGTGAATCAGTGAATAAGTGATTGAGTGAGGTGCCGGGGTGCGAGTGAGTCAGTCAGATGGTCATCGAATGTAACATTCATTTAATTTCTTATGTTCAATGTCTCTCCTGTAATGAATAAATAAGAAAAATGCCATTAGACTGAATAGGTTAAATAGCATATTGGGCAAAAAAGGCAAGTATTTGGACAAACATTTATATAGCTAATTATGCGATACTGTATTAACGTAGTAGATAAGTATGTAAAGGTATTACATAATACTTAGTGACACCAGAGGCAAACTGAAACTATTTCGATCAAATCCATTTCTGTATATAGAATGTTTGTCATGTTTACAATGAATCTCAAGAATGCCCTGTCCAACGTCTGTCAAAATCGGTGTGTGAATAATCTATCTATCTATCTATCTATATCTATATCTATCTATCTATCTATCTATCTATCTATCTATCTATCTATATATATATATATATATATATATATATATATATATATATATATATACCTGTGTGTGTGTGTGTGTGTGTGTGTGTGTGTGTATCTGGGAGGAAGAACTGTCTTGGTGGAGATAATGAAAAAAAAAAAAAAACATGGGTCGAGGATAAAAGTAGGGAGCAGCATGACTGTGTTTTCTGAGTACTTACGATCTCGTAAGCCCTCTGGGTATTTTGATTTTAAGAACGCTTGGTGACATGAACAGTCAGCGGCTATCACCATCGTCTCATGATCTGCAGTGTCTTGGAGCTAGATTTGACTCCAGCAGTGGCTGACATTTAAAATTTGTGCTCTTAGTATACGAGTGTGGCGTATATTACACAACAAAGTATTGTACCTCGCATTTCATCTACACACGTGGTTTCCTTCTCTCGTGGCTTTTTCCTCATTTCACCCACACACATGGTTTCCTTCCCTCATGGCTTTTCCCCACCTTGTTCTCGGAATTAGCATCGCTACTGGTGCCGCTACCAACAGAATTCAATTTCTCTTCCCACCTTACCTGTAATGGTGCCTAAACCAATCAAAATTGTACATTCAGGTGACCTAGGCCTACTGGTGCTGCGCACATCTCGTTAGGGGGCTTAAAACCGAGCTGGTGACCTAGCTCTGGCCTTCTTTCCACTCAGAACTTCACCTGGCTGCTACCTGCCTTGCTCTCCGTTTTTCCTGGTAAAATCTGGCCACGTGGTACAACTTTACATATACGATAAACATAACACAACAGCCTGGCATTCCTGCTTCCCACTCAGTTCATTACTCATATTCTTAATCTATAACTATTAATTTATGTAACTGATCTACACATGGTGTAATGTAATGGCCTTGTACTATTTTGAAATTATGCAGTAACACTGTATTGTTCCAAGTCAATAATCACTGCCCTGTCTCTTTCTTCCTAACTCATTGGCGTTTATTTATCCTAACCATTTGTCTTGGTGTAGCCCCTAGTAAAATATATTTATCCATAACCAAAAACGACACAGTGGTGACTCTAATCTCTTAACATCACACGAGTATGTTCATATGCTCGCATATGCACCCATCCTGCTGGTCCATACTGACAGCACACATGTTTGACACATGCCGCTCTAGTTTCACATGCTCATCTATTACTGTACTATAATTCGTATTTAACCAAGACTACTAAAGATAAATTTTGCATAGCAAATATCTCTCTGAGCACAAATCCGGTCCTATTGTGGATTTAATACAAAATGTTAAAGACACAGACACAGATAGAATAAAAATGCAGTAATAATACATCTCTTGGCATCTCCAAAAATTTACTTGACAAAGATGAAATTATATATATATATATATATATATATATATATATATATATATATATATATATATATATATATATATATATATATATATATATGAGCTATGGTCATTTTAAGTGTGATAAATTGTTAACTGAATTAATTTTAAAGCAGTATCCCCCAGACTAACAAGTGATTGTTCCCTGTCATCTCCTGGTGGTGTAGTCACACCTGTGTGGGACACACCAAACATTAATCCTCTAGGTCTTAAGTTAAGCAGCAGTATTTATCCCCTCCTCCCTCCGCCCTCTCCCCTTCCCCCTTCCCCTCCTCCCCTTCCCCTTCCCCCTCCCTCCCACTCCCCTTTCCTCCCCTCCTACTCCCTCCTCCTCTGTCACGTGCATTTTTAGATTCAGGTCATCCTTTGTTGTATTCCACTCCCTGCTGCAGGTGACCATAAGTTAAGCCACAGGTAAAAATTCAGGTCATCCATTGTTCTGTGTGCCACTACCTGCTGCGGGTGTGCATAAAAGACCTCTACCCTTTACGTTTCTGTCTCACTCTGTCTGAAGATGTAATATATGAAAGTACTCACTGTCACTCCTTTCATTTCTGCTGTGGTTAGTTTGCATATATATATATATATATATATATATATATATATATATATATATATATATATATATATATATATATATATATATATATATATATAAAGAAAAAAATGGCTTCAGATGACCTTGATATGACACTCACCTTTGACCTACTGTTCTAAAAAAAAAAAAAAGGCCAGATTCTTTGATGAACAAACCCATCAACCAAGTTTAGTGAAATCAAACAAAAGTACCTCAGTCATTTTGTTCACACATAGGTACAAGGATCTAGATCTGACTTTGTCTAATGACCTTGACTTTCGATTCATTCTTTTTTAAAATTGAATCCCTCCGCTATGCCTGACTATTTTTATCAAGTGTGGTGCAGGCCATTTACAAATTTCTTTGACCTTGCAATGAAGCACAGAACTTTGACCTTTGACTCATTATATTTACAAAACTGAATCCTATTATTCTTAACATATTATCAAACCTACGAAGTTTATCTAAATAGGAAAAAAATACTATTTAGGTTGGCCTTGCCCCATATCTCTGACTTGGATAACAATAATCTTGTTGTTTTTAGTGCACCAAAAACTCAGTTCTTACACCTATCTACCCGACAAAATCTTCCACAGGAGTACCCACTAATGTTTAATAATATTCAGCTTAATCCTGCATCATCCTTGATCATGCATGGGGTTTCATTCACTCAGGACTTATCTTGGAAAGATCATATTACCTTTCTTGTAAAATCTGCTTCCAAGAGATTAGGTGTGCTAAGCCGACTCAGTTCCTTATTTACCCCTGCACAGTTGTTGACTTTATACACAGGTTTTATCCGCCCGTGTGTAGAGTGCAACTCTCATGTGTGAGGAGGCTCCCCACATACAGCTCTTCTCAATAGGGAAGGCTTTTCGTTTCATTACCTCTCCTCCTCTTACTTGCTTCCTTCAACCTCTGTCTCTTTGCCGCACTGTTACATCTTCATCTCTTTTCTGTTGCCACTTCAATGGTCACTGCTTCTCTGAACTGTCTGCTCGCATCCCTCCACCTTTGTGACGGGCGCGTAGCATCCATCTAGCAGGAAACTCTCATCCCTTTTCTGTCCAACTCTCTGGTGCAGGAGTTGACCAGTACTCCCAGTCCTTCATTTATGCAACAGGTCAACTCTGGAGCTGTCTCCCTCTGTCTGTATTTCCTGCTAGGTATGATCTCCAGTCTTTCAAATGCAGTGTGTCCAGGCATCTCGAAATGATAGGATCTTGAATTTGGCTCTCTCTTGTATTATGTTTTTCTCTTAGAAGCAACAGTTTCCGGGCTCGTGGCCTTTGGTTCCTTCTTCCTAGCTTAAAAAAAAAAAAAAACTTGATTCTTAACCTATTACTCTACAAAAAAAAAAAAAAAAAATCTACTCGATGGCTGGCCGTCAACATTTCCACTAAGCCTAATTAAAAGTGAATAGGATATGTTTGAGTTTTTTTGAGAAAAAGCAAATTCATGGGCTAAAATTTGACTTTGCACTGTGACCTTGACCTTTGGCCACTTGTTCTCAATGCCAGATCAGTGAATTCTAGCCTGACCCGGAAACCGATCCACATGTTTGGTCTGAAAAGGATTAAAAAGTGTTCAATTTAATCTTGACCTTGACCTTGTCCTTCAGCGTATTGTTGAAAAAAATATAACAACTTTACTTCAATGGTGACCTTCAATCCTTCCATTAGGTTTGGCTGAAATCGGATCAAAACTTTTTGGGCTATTTCGATAAAAAACACAAATACACAGGACGAATTTTGCTGCCCCACCCCCCCTATTAACAGCTCCTCTCATTTTGTTTTCATAGGGTAACTAAATATTCTGAATGAAGAGTATTCTCCATACAAGCATGATACCTGTCATTGGACTTGTAGAAATCTATGACCGTTGATACCGGCTGTAATCCGGCTGAGCCCCCAGAGTCTAAGCTCTCACCCTGCGTATTTGAATTATTTTTTTCATTAAAAAAAATCATACTGTCACTATCATCAGTGCCACCATCATCACTACAACAGTCATCACTACCACTGTCGATATTTGTACCATATCTGTCATTACTTACACTATTATTACAGTGTTCATCGGCCCCTCTTCTTCAGTGTAATATCTTCCTATCCACAGTAAAATAACACCTCTGCATACACAACCCTTTCACTTATTTCGTCCTCCCACCTACACCACCCTCTTACCTACATCATCGTCTCACCTACACTATCTTCCCACCTGCACCACCCTCTCACCTAAACTCAGGGGCGTCCGCAGGATTTTTTGTAAGAGGGAGCAAAATAAAAGAAATTATACATATATGTGCGGCTAAATCAAAATACACACACTCCAAATAGGCATAGACATATACTTACATGAGTTACATGACTGACACCAAATGCATAAAGTGACAGAATGCATGAATCGACTCAAATCACTCAACCATCCTAGAACAAGAACTGAAACACACTTTGGATTTCCAAGGGGGGGCAACTGCCCCCCCTCCGGACGCTCATGCCTACACTAACCTCCCACCCACACGACTCTCTCACCTACACTATCCTCCCACCCGCACCACCCTCTCACCTACACTATCCTCCCACCCGCACCACCCTCTCACCTACATTATCCTCCCACCTACACAACCTTTTCATCCACACTATCCTCTCATCTACATCACCCTCTCGAGTAACACTTGATTGTTATGTTAATAGTTGCCTTCGAATTGGATGGGCTGTTCCCTGCCCCTGCCCCCAGTACCCCATGTAAAACCCATTAGGGGCAGAGTCTATTTCTGCGCAAAATTTCTTTTTCCAAGGTTGAACACTTTGGCCGTTTACTGAGAACAATCACACAGACATAAATGCATTCCACTTTATATGGAAAATGTTAAAGTTCCATCTGTATTCTGTAATAACAAAAATACTGGGCATAATCATAAATAAAAAGTGTCTCTGAAATTCGTATACCGCTTCAAAATGTAGAAACGGGAAAGGTTAAGATACATTTTGTTGGCACTGTATGCTGCAAATATTAGTCCTTGATGTAAAGATTTGAAACTCACACCTGAATGCAGTAATGTCTATTATATTCTCCATCTAGTGTTTATAATACTTTTCAGTGCTACAAATTGAAAGGAATAACAGTTCACAACACTAGAGAGGAGTGGAAAAGGCAGGACTAGAGTGAAGACGAACAACTGGTGTGAGGGTTATATAGAGACTAAGAGGCATGAAGTGAGTGACGATATTTGAGTCAAGGCAAAGAAGAATGGAGTGTTTTTGTTATGGTATGGATTTTTGAGGATGCAAAAAATATAATAATCATGTTTTGGAGTTAGAATTATTTTACGAAGTAGTAAAGAAGTCTGTGAAAAATAATGGTCTCTCGCCAGCTATCATATTTGGGTATGACACAAGGGTCCTGAATGGAAGAAGAATGTCAACGTTTTTCAACAACTGTGGGAAGAGAGGACCGCTCCTGAGTAAGGACAGAAACGTCTGAAGGTCCTTTGCTAGAGTAAATCCTCGCGCAATGCGGCCTACGGTTGCAGTCGGAACCTAGGTAACAGCTGAAGATGAAGTAAGCAAAATAAGAATATATGAAAGTTTCGTATGGGGGGAAGGACCTAAAGATGTGCACTGTCTTGCAGAGTAGATGAAAACGCACTGAGATGGCATGGACATGGGGCATAGGAATGAAAGAGCTGAGAAGTACACAGTTAAATATTTAACAGTAAAAAGAGAAACGTTGAGTACACGAAGTTAATGCGTATAGTCAGAGCAGCCTGGTGGCACTTTTGTCAAGGCCATCCCTTGTGGAAGAGTTTCACAAGCTAGAGGGAGGCGTCACGAGATAGTTGTATAGATAAATGAGGAAGGGTCAAGACAGTTTGGTACTTTGTGGGGACAGAAATATATCATTTTTGTTAGGTCCCCTATCACAGTACGAGAAGTGATGTAATAGATATATGGACAGATCAGTTGAAATACAGATATATTCTTCGATTTTGACTTGGATAACAGAGTTCCGTATTGCGGCCGAGTTGGGCACATTCTCTTCTCTAATAATGTCAAAGTTAACTTGGGTTAAATTTGGTTTCGTTGCGTTTTTTTAGGTTTTAAGGTAACCTGTTACGGTGTGGATTTACCCGTATCTTTACGCTACTCTACGTCAAACTTTGACTTGTCCTTCATACTTCTGTTAGGTTAGGTTACGTGAGTGTATTTTAATTAGGTTTGAATTAGGTTACATAATGTTTCATTTCATTAGGTTAGTCTTTCAAAGCTCGATAAGGGTAAGCTTTGGTTATTCTTTTAGTTTACTTATCTTAGTGTGTTAGGGCTCGTTTACACGATCACTGGAAGCCTGTGATGCTGGACTATGGTAATGGAAAATGAGAGGAAAATTATCGTGCTGACGCATCATCCCTGCTTCTGCTTCATGTACAGTCTTTACAGCGTTTTCTTCACCGTGCGTCGATACTGATAAGTGGCATGATCTGACACCACAGCTATACACTGATCATGCAAACGAGGTATAATGGTTAGAGTAAGTGAGGTTAAGGTTGCGAGGAAATACTGTATGAGCGATTAGCCAAGGAGGAGAAACGTAACGAGCGGTGATGAAATAGCTTACAGTAGGGAAATGTGCAACCTGTGGGGTCATACATGCCTCTCTTCAGTGTCGGCTTCATTCTTCCTTCTGAGAGATAAGCTTCGAACTGTGACTCCAGACAGACTATATTAGTAAAATGGGTGACTTTTTAAAATTCGTTGTGTGTGTGTGTGTGTGTGTGTGTGTGTGTGTGTGTGTGTGTGTGTGTGTGTGTGTGTGTGTGTGTGTGTGTGTGTGTGTGTGTGTGTGTGTGCTTCGAGTAATTTCTAGTCCCCAGTTCTAATCTCAGAAATTAATAGTTTATCATTGCCTCCAATCTTAATCCTACACGAATCTTAGGCCCAAACGCCAGAACGAGGCTTTAGCCGAACGTGGAAGTCGGACTTGAGCCTACTCAGAGGGGGCTTGGACTTCAGAGCATCGGGCCTGCCTGTGAGAAGTTCGAACCTTGTATCTGTTTGGCAGTTTTTGGTGGGGGCGTCTCAAGTCCGACATAGGACCAACTCAAGCCCCAAGTCCGGATTCAGCCACGTTCTTGCATTGCAGCCTTAAGCACTAACCCATCCAACCCTCCAGTGCCTCCAAGACTAAATCCCATTCCTCATAGCTCCATCCAGGTATATTTTGCTTTCCCTAATAACTCCTGGTCCGAAGCTCCCAACAGACAGCCACGCTCCCCCTTTCCAAGGTTTCTTCTCCCATACCACAGTCTGGAGATGAGGTGTCTGATGCCAGTCTGTTTCAATGGAGAGTGGCCGTCAAACACAGTTCTCACCTTGCATCGCAGGTCACTAACGTCAGTTTTCGATGAGCAGCAAAGGCAGGTGGGAGAAGTAAAGGGTGTGTCCATGAAATGACTCCACGAAGTCAAGCAGAAGAGAAGGAAGAAGAGGACGAAAAATATAATTAAGCAGGAAATTCGAAAAGGGAAAAATATTGAGGAGGAGGAGGAGGAAAAAGCAAAGGTGGAAAAGAGGAAAAATTGGGGCAAGAAAAGTAAAACATTAAGGGAACGAAGAGAACCATAAAATATGGAAAAATAGCAGTGAGAGAAGACGCCAAAAACAGAAAATAACGTAGAAAAGGCGAGAAGCATTTGTAGGATAAGAAGGCAGCAAAAGAACTATGAAAAAGAATAACCTGTGTAAGATGAAAGAACACGAGCCGAGGGAGAGGGAAGTCGCGATGAGAAAGTGAGAATGGGGCAGCAGTGGAGGAACAGATGAAGGAAGGAGAAGGAAAAATGGAAGCAGGAGGAGGAAGAGGATATGAAGAACCAAGAGTGGGAGAAGATGGAAGACAAGACAAAAGAAAAAGGAGAAATTGTTAAGAAGTAAAATGAAGAGAGACAGGATTAGTAAAGGTAACTGAAACAAGTTAATGAAGGAAAAGGAGATGGAGAAGAAGAACACGATGAGTGGGAGTGAGGATTATCAGTAAACGAAAAAAACAAAAACAATAATGAACAAAGGAAGGATAATAAACACGAAACGAAGACGAGCATGAAGTAATGGATGAATAGGGGATGAACAGGATACACACACAGAATAAGAGGAGGAAGAGGTAAAAATACAAGAGGAGGGGGAGAAGGAAGACGACGACGACGACGACGACGACTATGACGAGAATGAGGATAAGCACGAGGAGTTGGAGGAGGTGGAGGAGGAGGAGAAGGTTTATGGAAAGGGAAAGCGACAAAGAGGACGTGCAGGAGGAGGAGGTGAGAGAACAGCGATAAAGACGCCAGGAAGACGAGAGGTAAGACGAGAAGAGATGGACTGATGGTGGGGGATAAGAAAAATAAAGAAAAACAATGAGAGGGAGAGGAAGTGCAGAAAGAAGTGAAGACAAAGGAAGAATAAGAGGAAGAGAAGAAGACGAGGGTGAAGATGGAGATGAGAATAAACGATGAGAGGGAAGAAGAAGAAAGGGAGGTAATGTGGATAAATTAAAGAAGAGGAAAATGGGAGTTAAAGGGGAGAGAAAGAAGAAGAGGAAGAGAGAAGAGGAAACAGTTTTTGAGAATGGGAAAAAGGGAAGACACTAGTATAGAAACAGCATAACGAACTATATAAAGAGTATGAAATGAAGAAAAGAGCAAAAGATACACCTAATGGTGTATCGCAGACGACAGGAGGAGAGAAGGAGACTAGGAGAGGAAAGAGGAAATGAGAGAATGGCGAAGGAGGAAAATAAGGGGCAAGAACATGGGAAAAAAGACGACGAGAGGAGAAGATAAAGGCAAGACTGGCGGAAGGAAATGGCACTGGTGTACGAGGAGGGAGGGGGGAGGGGAAAGAATGGAGGGCGACGAAACCAGAAGGAAAGGTAGACGGAGAAAAAGGATAAGAAGAAACAATAATGGATAAAGAAGACAGAGTGAAAAAATATATATATCGACTAAAAATTAGCAGTGCCAACAGGTGACGGAAGATTTTATGAGGAGAGGCAGGCTAAAAGAAGAAAATGTGAGAATCTGAGGATGACAGGAAATATATGGACAAACAATCATGACTGATCGACTGTAATACAAGAAGGGGATGATAAAAGGTAAGAGAAAGAGAAAAAAATGGAGAGGAAGGAGGAGGAAATGGAAGCGTAGATGTTGAGTACGAAGTAAGAGTGATAATAAAGCATCGTTTTCGAGAGGCTTTCAGACCGGTCAAGACTAGTCCCATGGATGTTCTGGCGAGACAGTTTCAGAAAAATCAGACAGATCAAGACTGCTCTTAAGCGGTCCTGCCCCGGAGCCAGGGCTGGGTTTACCCAGTCCTGTGCACAAGTAGAGGATGCGCGGTAGCACTGGGCAACAAGGACAGGAAGGAGCGTTCCGTACCAAGAGTAAACAGCTGATACGGTAAAGATGGCCGACAAAAGTGAAAGTTAAATATTGTTTTTGAAATATGATTTCGCACAAATAATAGTCAACAGTGACATAAAACAGTGATATAAATGTAGATGCTACTTGAATACTTTATTAAACCTGAATTTAAAAACATGATCAGTTATGGCTGAATCACTAAGATTATAATGTCTGGAGAGAAATTCAAATTCCGTGAGTCTCAGTGGATTATTAAAAGGTAATGACGGCACTTAAAACAATTTCCTCTGTAGGACGAGTAAATTTTTTTTTTTCAGTTTTTGTTTATTATTAACTTGAAGACTAACATCCAGGGCATATATATATATATATATATATATATATATATATATATATATATATATAAAATAACAAAACTGAATAGTATGACAAACATAGCATATATATATATATATATATATATATATATATATATATATATATATATATATATATATATATATATATATATATATATATATATACAATAACAAAACTGAATAGTATGACAAACATAACAGTGACTTACAGACTTGTAGTATGTAATTTGGTAGGTGGTGGCGACCATCATCCACTTACTTGATGTAGTGCTGCCTACTACTTCCTTAGCCTTTATCATTCCTTTTCTGTGCCTACCATCCTCTCTTCCTAGTTCTCCCATCCTTCCTGTCACTTCTTACTGCTTTTAAATCCTTTACAGGTGGCTGTACTTTGAGTGACAAGCCTAATTTTTCCTGTAAGCCAAGAAACCATTTACAACGCTGGGTGGTAACCATATAACCTAACCATACGTGACAAAGGCTCCTGAGCCAAAAGTACCAAGCAGACGCAGAAATCCTAGGATAAGAATACATGAATTTTAAGGTGGCAACACTTAAGTTTTGAATACATATTCTAATCATATTACCCTGAAATTACTATTAAATGAACATGTAAGTCAATTTAAAGACTATACAAATGAAAATATATTAATCCTGATTATGAACCTATTTACTTTTCATCACTAACCATTTGGGTTCCCTACAGGCTAAAAAGATATATTTCTTTACTTTTATTTTGAATGAACTTTATACACTCGAGGTGTTTATAGGTTTAATAGTATATGCCACACTTGAGACCGAACACAGAAATTGCAGTATAAAGAGTGTAGTATTAGCTATGGGAAAATGAAGTCAGCAATGCTGCCTTTCTTTGTGTTATGAAGATGACTCATCTGCTTAAATGCTCTATCCATTACAACACTTTTTCATCTAACTGAATACCATCATTATTATGAAATATTTTTGAATAAAATCAAACTTAAGTGCATGGATGAAAATAATATTATCCATTGAGTCTTACTTGCCTTTAAAATGGGGACTACTTTCTTTCTGACATTGTGAATAGTTTACCAAGAAACAGTGGCCAGGTGCATCGCCAGACTGGAATACAGTACAGAAGTCTTGAATAACACAATGTACAATATGGTTTTCATAAACCTTAAATATTTACTTTGCCAGACCTGGATTATTCTTTCTTCCTACAACAATACTGGTGGTGTATCAGATAATATAAATCTGTTCTTAAACGATACATAAGTTTATTTGGTATTTAATCTAACTTGCTAATTTTAATCAACTGAATGACCCAAGAAATAAACATCCATTCTTAAATAATAATAATTTCCAATATTAAAATGTAACTTATAAGATTACCCACTTACTGTCTTATGAGTCCATAAACAAGCTCTGAATAGGACATTTTAAACTTTTCTCTTTGACAAAAGGGCTAATGTCATCAGTAACTAAAACGAATTTTGTCTCACCGCCAGTACAGGTAAATATCACTGATATAAACTAAAAAAATAAAATATGACCCAGAACCGGATCCCACATTACACATTTTTTTTTAGTTTTGAAAATTCATCCATACACAGTATATTTCCCTGCTTCAAATATATTGCTGAAATATTGTGTGAGGTGTTCCCCTGATTCCATTGTGTTTTCCTTTCATTATTATAATTTTGTGATCTGAATCAAACACTTTGCTTAGCTATACCAAGAAAAGATATCAGCTACATACCGTTTCTTATTTTCTGTAGATCTCTCTGAATTTAATCCATACTAATTATTTGATACCATGTTATAACTTTTTTTTTTTAAATCTTTAACCGTACTCGAAATGATCTTTCAAAAATTTTGTTAAATACTAAGAGAGTGGAAATAAGTCTGCAAATATTAATCTCATCTTTCCTTATTTATTCTAGGGAAAAGGTTTTACTACTTTCAATTTACCTGGGACGATTCCATAATGAAATGTTTAATTACTCATGTGTAAGTTATTATGTTATAAGTACTTTTTCATAACATTGTTGGACTGTCATCATACCCAGCTGCTTTCTCCTTTAAAAACAAAATCTATTTTTTTTTTTTTCAGTTACTGGTGACAAATAGATAAGAAATTAGGACAATATCTTATAACATTTTCTATGTATCTTACTTGTTTCATACTATGAAGCATAAGAAGCTTATAAAATGTTATTTCTAAGAATATTAATTAAAGACTACCAAAATTTTAAGTATGCTTTTTCAGTTGAATTGCATTAGCAGTACTAATTTAGAGCTAGTATGGGTCTGGATAGTACTTGGATGGGTGACCGCCTGGGAACACCAGATGCTGTTGGCATCCCTACGTGTCAAGTGGGGTTGGTGGAGGATTAGTGCCCCTCCCTGTAAAACAATTAACTCTAAGCCCTTGGCCACCCCGTTTGGGATACATGGCGTCTGGCAATGAATGAATGAATAAAGCCACTTAAATCACTTTAAAATATTGCTTATTTACTCATGCATCTGATGTATAAGGTGTTTGGGAAAAGTGTTCCATAATAATTTCAAAGAGTATTCTTTGGATTAATTTTAAATACTGCTTGCTACATGACATATGAACTTTCTTGTTAATAAGACAGAGCAAAAAATTACTGATGCCTTTAAGGGGACCAAGTGATTACCATTGCTGACTGTTATTCTGCCCATCCATTAGTGCCAGAGTTTAATCCTGTTGTGGGCAGCTTGTGTCACACGACTCTAGGTGTCCATCAACCCTTTGTGGGTTGGGAGGCATGATGGGTATTTTGGGTAACACTTAGGGGAGGCAACTGCAGTAACTTTGATAATACAGTGGCATTGTATCCCTTGATGTGGGTGCAAAGTCCCACCTCAAGCTCAAAGGCTTACGCTATGATGAGCACCACAGCTAACCGCCTCATGGCATCTGCCTCAACCTTTACCTTAAGAGAGAGGCCATTTTCATCCAAACAGTAGTCAGTATTTCAAGTTCCCTAATGGCTGAGAACTGAATCCACTGGAGGAGCTCATTATACATTGGAAGCACATCCAACGTGCAACTGGAAAATACCATGACTGACTTTAGGTCAGAACAGACTCTTGTACTAAATTTGTTTCCCCCCAGTTCACCCACCAATGTAACTGGGGACATGGACGTAACCTGATCATTGCGGGTCACACGCTATGGGGAGACTAATACTTGCTGAATACAGTTTGTCTCTTAGATTGCAACAGTACATCTGGAAGGGCTGTCAGGGCAGTTGCTACGGTCATACCAGAAGACGATAGGATTTTTTTTTTATTTTTCATGCATGATTATTCCTGCCTAACTCTTTGTTTTTGCTCAATCAGTGGGTAACATGGGACCCTCCAGGCTGCCTGAAGATATTGTACCAATCATCACCCACAGGCCAGCACACAGTGAATATGTTGCCCTGTTTCTCCCAACCACCACCCATCCCTGCATGTGGGAACTGTATCCAGCTACTCAAGAGGTGCCAGTTACCACCCAGTTATACCTCTGACAGTGACTTACAGGAAAAGAGGTATGGATTGGTTACTGGACCGGGCTGTGAGATGAAGTCACCGTGGGGTATCAATTGGCTATTTCAGGGTTACCGACCTTGACTTTGCTGATGATACAGTAATCCTAGTGGAGTCGCTGGAGATACTACTGAGTGCCCTTGAGGAATTTCATGAGAATGCAAAGCCATTGGGAATAAAGGTCTCTTGGGTCAAGACCAAGGTCCAGGCATTTGGTGGCTTGTTGGATGAAGGAGTTCAGTCATTCCTAGCATGCGGTGAGGATATAGAAGTCATGGAAAGATTCACTCATCTTGGTAGTGTTGTCCATAACAACGGTAGATCAGACAGTGAGATATCTCGTCGCACTGGTCTGGCCTACAGTGTTATGGTTTCACTCATTTCGGTTATTTGGCAGTCATTATTTGTGTAGAGGGACGAAAGTTCACATCTTCAAAGCACTGGTGTTCCTTCTTACCTTCCGGATGTAGGACATGGACACTAAACAGTGGCTTGAAGCAGCGAATTGACTCCTTTGGTACTAGGTGTATTCTCAGGATCATGGGACATCACTGGAATAACAGGGTGCGTAACCAGCGACTACTCCGTGAGACTGAATCGAGGCCTGTTACCTACATTATTAGTCAATGCCAACTTCAGCTATATGGGCTCATGGCCTGTTTTCCTGAGGCTGATCCTGCTCACAGGGTGATCTCTGAATGAGTTAACCCAGGGTGCAGGAGGCCAAGGGGAACGCCATGTAACTTGTGGCTGGAGCAGGTTGAACGCTGTTGTCGGGAGATACTTAGAGGGGGTGGGGGGGGAAATTGCTGCCTGGAAGATTGCACAAAGGGACCCGTGTGGGTGGAGTCGGAGGGCGAATGAGGCTATGTAGCCTGTGGCGTTTGCCCTTTTTTTGACAAAGTGACTGATACTGTATATAGACAGATAGATAGATAGACAGATAGATGGATAGGATTACATAGATAAATATAAATAGATGGGTAAAAAGAGAGACAGATAGATACAGGTAAAACCCCTTCACTCTGAAAAGATGTCATTAAACTTATTTAAAAAATACCATGGTTGCAAGCATAAACTGAGAGAGAGAGAGAGAGAGAGAGAGAGAGAGAGAGAGAGAGAGAGAGGATAATGCCCTGTAGGCTATCCTTGTTTCAGGGTGAGTTATGCGAGAGAGGGGGCAGATAAATGGAGCAAAACTCTGTAAATGAAAGCAGTACAAATCAGTGCTTCTTTGCCTTGTCTCTCCCTCTCCACTTCTACCCGCCATTATCATTACTGCACTATCCCATTTACTTTGTCTCTCGCTTTGTAATGGCCATCATCTCATCCATTACTTAGCTTTTGCTGTGTCCGCCCCTTCTTATCTCACCGACATAATTCTATGCAGTTTTTCCGAGTCAAGTCTATTACTCAATCTGGAATTTTTGGATAATTATTCATCATCCCCTCCACTATGATGATGTCTTTTACACGTTCATGCTACCGCCACACGATTTGGTTTAACATCATCTCCCTCACTGAACCAACAATAATACAGCCAGTCTTTCTGATAGGCTACAAGCGTGCCTTAAACTATTTTTAGATTTATGAAAACAGTTTAGTGCCAAGTTTAATTCTATGAAATCTTATATGTTTCGTTATAGTAGCTTCAACATTTTATTTTTATTCTGGTCACGAGACCCTTTCTGTGGTGGAGATATGTAAAGATATAACTATTAAGTTCATTACCCTTCTCCTATGACAAGACCATTTTATGACCCTTTCAACCTAAGAACAAAGAAAAGGATAATTTATAGTAAGCACATTTGTCCAGTTTATACACTTCTCTTTTAAAAAGTATGACTAGTACAAGAAAAAAAAAAAAAAAGGCTCCCAACCCCTCTTTCGATCAAAAATCCCTCCAGACGACACTAGCAGGAAATTGTGAGTGGAACACCATGTGGCTCTGAAAAATCTGGCAGGGAAATATAATAAGAGACACTGAAACAAGAGCACACAGTATTGCACTGGAATCTGCAATTCATAATGCAATAATGTGGACTTGTCTGCCTGAGTAACTGGGACGACTCTGACATCCAATCCTTCCCAATCAAGATAATTCCTGAAGTACAGTAGTCCCTCAGTACCTTGGCAGACCAGATATCAGATTTAACAGACACTACGAAGCAATCGGACTTCCATCGGCTGTATCAAACAGCGTCCGTTAAGTGGGACACAGTGGGTCACAATACTTGTTTCATGAAGTACATTGACAAGGATATCAAATAAACTGCAAAAGGGCGAATATTATGGGCCAAGTTAGTGTAAAGTGGGTATAGTTTTCATTTTTAATACTAGAAGAGGGTATTATATTCACTCATTTTCAAACATGTACTTGAAATCCAACCTGGGGGGGGGGGGAATCGGACATAGTGGATTTTTGGCTTTATCAGATCAGGTTTCCACCCCAGTTGTCCATTATAAGGAGGGTCTACTGTAGTCAGCCTTGGAAAAAGTACTAATCTGACTGCATGGTTCCACTCATTCGGTATTCTATCTCAAAGGCAGCTCTAATCCTACCTTTTTACCAAAACAAAAACAGATCTCTTACTGTATTAAAGAAAACACTGTACTCGTAATAACAATGCGTAAAAACAGTCAATATCTGAGGCTTGCAGGCTGTCAAAGCAAGGAACTCCTTTAATAATGCAAGACTACTTTTGCTTATTTTTTGCTGTGTAGACGATTTTATGCAGTCTAGAAGTGGCTTTTCAAGATGGATGGCTTACATTCATCTTTCAGTGACACTCCAAAATTGCATAAAAATGACTAGCAGTAAAAAAAAATAATAATTAAAGTACAGAGGACGTCACTAGGTATTAGAAGTTAAATAGTTTGACAACAGGTGTGCCGAGTATTCTACTGTCAGTTTTTTATCGTTTATGTGTATTGGCAACACTGCATTAAGCAGATCATTCCATTCATTCACTGTTCTATTATCAACCTTCACCAAATAAATGAATAAATAAATAAATAAATAAATAAATAAATTTGTGCAGAAAACATGTCTCGCCTGTTCAATGCACTTAACATTACATTTCGGCTTAATCAAATGCAAAAAGCATAATACAAAAATGTTGCAAATTGGCATATCATAATTATTACCTACTCATGTTACTACGTCATGGTTCCACCCGGCTCTCACCTTGTGTATTAGACGATTTTTCTTGCAGCCAAACCAGTTTGTCAGAATATGGGAAATATGACTTGTCCGTCTGCCTAATCAATTTGAAGGTTTTTGTGATCTTATATTCCTCCAAAATTCACAGCTGTTGTGTTCTTCGTGAATGAATGACATAACATTCTTCTCTGCACAGGGCACAAGAGGCGCCATAATGATAGCATGAGGAAAATTTAAGTTGACCAAAACAATCATCAACCAAAATACCACACACACACACACACACACACACACACAAAGTATCTGAACTCCGTTAATTTTCCCTTTCACATCACATGCTGTAATGGGTATGTGGATTACTGTACATCGTGCAACACTCTTCATCCATGCGACAATGCTTATATATTTATAGGTTAATAACAGGTGGACAGTGACAGATGGAGATTGTATATTTACTACAGTCACGCCACTTTTTATTGTTCCTGTCTACCTTGTCTTTTTTGGGTGTTTACCAGCTTAAATCTGCATCTTATATTTACTTGGAAAAAAAAAAAAGTCTGTCAGTGCGGTAACAATTAAACTGAAATACAAGATTGGAATGACCAAGTATTAATGGTTAAATTTAATCTTTCAAGAGCAATAGTTATGCTTTATTCTGTTCTATGAATAATTTTGTAGACAACATGAATTATTAGTGTTACGAATAGGCCAGAGACGTTATCACACTACCTTGACGATTTTTTCCCTCCTCTATAGTAACTGTATCATAGGTCTGTTCTGAAAGGGAACTAGTTCAATTGTTGTTAGTCTATGTGCTTACTGTCCTTCCCACTCTAATAGATTTTTATCAGTATCTTCTTTACTTATAGCCTTTCCTCATGTATCCACCTGTGCTAATTCTTCTCCTCACTGCCTGTCCACAGAATATAAATTCATTTATTTAAGACTCTCCTCGAAAAATACATTTCTAATACTGTGTCTCACACTTCCCCTTAGAACTGTTTTAAAGAAAATTATATCGTTCAAAAGCGCATCCTGATTACAACTGTACGCACAGTATACATTTGACCTACGCAGAACAAGATATAGTTACCAGTTATACTGGATATCCTCAGGTAATGAAGGATTAAAAGTACTCCATGTGTATACACTCGTCTTACCGTTTTAGTGCTCAGTACCTCTCTGGGTCGCTCGGATTGTCGAATTTTATCACACTGCACTAACACACACTCTACCTGCAAGAAACAGAGAGAATTAATGTGAGCAGACTGCATCTGTCAAACGGATGTCATTAACGTACCAGTTCACCTGTGCTATGGTCACGTGTTGTGTGTTGTGCAGATTTTATCACATTGTGTGCAGGCACTGTAATCAAGGTTTTACTAGGCCCTGATAACTACAAGGGTCAAATGTTTATCTCATTTACTGGAGTTGATGCAGTTGGAAATGTCAGCCATAACAGGAGCGGACTATATTCTTTAACCTAAAGAAATCCTTGCACTCACTGGTTTCACAGGCTACCTCTATTAACTCACTCTCTCCTGTTGAAAACGCTTTTGCAGTGCAGCAGCCAACATAATTTGCTGTCAATTCTGGCTAGTGGAGTAGCTACGGGGGAGCAGTACCTTGGGGGCTCGGATTATTTAATTTGTGGGGAATGTCTAGCATTGGACTTCCCAAAAATAGGGCTTGGCTCCATCTTGGCCCACCAATTCGTCGAAACCTGGCTACTCCACTGACTCTGGGTATACATGAAGGTGAACTAAAAACTGCTAAAATGTTGCACTGTTTTTCTACTCTCTTCCTACCTGCTGAATTGTACATTATGCATGACAGAGTTCACAAATATCTGAATAATATAATTTGCCAAAAACACACCAACACGCACGAGCATGAACGCATTTTGCCACCTCCCCCCCTCCACACGCACATACCATTTAAATACACAATGCAAAAACTATCTCCTCTTTGACACCGGCCCCACGATCCAGAATCATATCCATACACCACTGTAAAGTAAACAACACCATGCATAACATACTTATACAAGCATTCTCCTCCATTCAACCATAAAATAATCCACATACACAAAGTCCATTCTCATGTCCATACATTGATATTTTATCAAGCTACCAAAGATTCAAACCCGCTCTCAAAAGTACACAAACACCACATCATAAAACACACAACTATAGTTAACTCTCTTACATAATTCGCCTTGATTTCACTGGGACTGAACTTGGGTAAATCAAAGGAACGAAAGAATTCTGATGCAGAGTGGAGTCTGATGCAAAAGCTTCAATATGTGTCTTTTTTTCTACCCCACAGAGTGGGCAATGCACCATCTTTTTCAGGAGGAAAAGTTGGAGGAGGAGGAAATGTGGTTCTAATAGAAAGTATTCCCTTGTGACTGGAAGCATTTTAGAAAACGGTTTTAGGGATATGGGAATCCTAAGGATTTTTTACGGTTAATTATGATATTTTCATTTGCTAAGACTATGCTTCATATAGATACCTGCTATGCAGTTGAGCTGCACGGTTCTGCTGTGTGTGTGTGTGTGTGTGTGTGTGTGTTTCAACGCACCTGTATCTGTGTACTCAATAGGTCTACAGCGTTCATGTTGCTGGAAATGGAAGTAAATGTAATGTATAATTCTACAATATAATTAATTCTACCACTGATTAGTTAAATTTCCGCTTCAGAGGACGCTTAAATATATACACGTACAGTATTCCTAATGAAAGCTTATATCTTCTTCCACTGTATAACCATGAGATAAGCTTGTGCATGCCAGGGACCAGTAGAGCTACATTATTCTGATGTAACCATACTAGGCAGGTTTATATTTAAGATTCTGACGAAATATTGCTCTCTTAGCTACCCCTGCGTGGTGCCTGCTGAACCTTCCGTCTGCACTGTAAACTATTATAACAAATCCTATCAAATCATACCCCCAGAGGGTATCGAAATGGGTTCTTGGGAGTATCCAGATAGGTAAAATGGAAAAAAAAAAAACATTTTAAAGACAAAATATAAGTATCTATAGAATTCTGCTACTTGTTCATCACCATTCCCTTTTCTCATTTTATAAGAAACTGAAAGGAGTGACAACACTAGCGAGGGGGTATCAAGCTGGCTTGGAGTTAAGCCTGGCGGTATCGGGGCCGAAGGGGTTGAAAAAAAAAAAATAATGTTCTGTTCCCACGCAATGATGGAGCAATTGGCTATGGCGGAGGTCGGACGTTCTCCACTCGAGTTTGGTTTGGTCACCTCTGAATGCTGAACCTTGAAATGTACAGTAAAGTATAATATTGTCATTTTTGTTAGAGAAATATCCCTCCTATTTCTGAGAAATTGAGAGAATAAACTGGATTACCGTTCATCATATGTCAACCTAAACCTAACCTAGGCCATCCTACATTCTGGAAGGCCCAGCATAATATATGTATTTTTTTACTTTACATTTTTATTCACTTTATTTTTATTTTCTATGAATAATGTCATGAATTTAATTAAACAGAAGCTTAATCAAACATTCTAACACAAGTAAACCTAATAAAAAATTGCTACCCAACTCTGCCGTCTAAAAAACAACCACACCTAACCAGATATCAGCAGAGTGCTTACACTAATGGTTTAAAAAACCTCAGTCAACAGAACATCATCTACTGCATACATGTAATGCCTCTCCACATTAGACACCTTCACTCATCACCTGCTGACTGTCAGGCGAGGCGCATGGAATAATTTAGGGGATATTTATATATGAAAGAGAGCCAGATGAGTCAGGAACTATTCCACATAAGTAACCTGTAGACCCTAATTAAGAAACCTTAAATGAAATGTAAAGTATTTACATTTTTACAAAAAATATAATACCTCACCCAACAGAACAATTGACTGGAAATGCCCAACATATTTGTATTGCACACTTTTACTCATCAACTGGTGACTGTCATGCGAGGCACGTGGTTTAATATAAAGGACATCAATGTAGGAAATAGAACCGTTAGAAGCAGGAATTATTAAAAATATATTGACTGTCCACCTTAATTAAAGTATACAGTATATACGTTTACACAGTCGACAGAAATTATAACCAAATACAGTATAAGTCACAACATTCGAATCAGTCCTGTCCCTCAAGAAAGACATTAATGAATTAGCCATGCCAAGATCCCCATCATTCCAGATAGTGGAACGAGTTAGGGGATTTTTGCTGCACGGCCATTATTTATAAGTCAAGCACGTTCATGAATGAATCACCATCAACACTGGTTAATATGACTGGTAAATAACACTGCACCACATATGTCACAGTGAGGTTACAACTGTTTCTCAGTATATGCAACATGTGCATGACAAACATACTATTCATACGCAGGTTTGCCAATGCTATTTCTTCCAGTTGAGTGGAATGGTTGGCAGGATCCTAGACGCCAATGAGTGGCTTGAAAGTAGGAATATTCACTCTGGTCCACTGACCCTGCAACAGAAGATTTATTGATTTCTTTTCGAGGGAGAGACTCGACCATATATCGTGAGGAATGTCCTAAGTCTCATCGAGTTCCACAGCTGATTTCATATTAAGTCATCCTGCTCACGGTCATGGATACGACAGTGACTAGGCGCCCAGATCAGTGTGAAAGACTTGTTGCAAGAAAGCAATTAACTACTGACGCGACCTGGAATCTCATTAGAATTACTAGTGCAAGAAGCAGTTGCCTGAAGGGCTGACTTGGAGTCTGAAAGTATGACACATGGGTCATGTTAGAATTTAGGATATAATCTATGGCTCTGTCAATTGGAAAAATTCAGAGGTAAGCACAGATGTATAAGTCGGTAGCCGAAACCTGAGGGCACATTCAGTCCACCACACACTAGCACCCATACATCCACTCGACTTGGAGGTATTGATGTATAATATTTGTGACTCCACACGACGCCTGATGATGTTATCAAACATGTGGTACACTTTCGCCTTCGGTGCCTTGTTCATCGATGCTGGGTGCCATTAAATATCAATATCAAATCTGGGTGGCTCCCAAGGCATTATATCTTTAACAGCAACATGTCACGGTCATTAAGGTGTACATCATGCACATGAGTGAATACGTGGAGGTGTCTGGAAAGTGGTTTGTGAACCCCAGCATAGATGGTGACGTTGACGTGGGGGGGGGGGGTTAGGACACACTGTCTTCGCTGCACTTCCATATGGTCTTAACATCGTAGGAAATGAGGCGTTCTCGGCCGATACATAGAGCAGGTACACACAACAAAAAAACTATCGTTACACTTTCTGCGCCATATAAAATGACACACGAATGAAGGTTTTTGATAACAGCCTCCTCCATTGGTATTCCTGCGTGTGTTTGTTGCATATTTATTATAAGCTATATCCATTGCTTCTCCCATGCATATTTCTACCTCGTCCTATTTGGCAACTCACCCACTGTCAGGCTTATCAACCCTAGCGAGACAGCCAGGTTGTTCAGTATGAAACACATCGGACCCCCCTGTAACGATAGTTTTTTTGCTGTGTGTACATTCGCCTCCACTTGCATTCTAGCTACACGCATACACCTCAGGCCTCCTAGACACATTCACAAACATTTATTCTGAAACAAATCCAACCTCCTCAATAGGGCATTAGATGCCAGCCCATACACCTGTGAACCTTAGTCCAGCTTAGATCAAATAAAGGACTTGTACACCATTAATGAAGTTTTTTCGTCGGTTCTCCAAGTAGTGCCTACTAGGTACTAATGGACATTTAATGGATTATCGCAATGAGCAAGCAGAATATTAACATGAAATTTAAAGTCCCAGCGTCGATCAATGTGTAAGCCTAAATATTATACAGAAAGTTGAAAACAGCTGCTTGATTTTCTGAAGTAATTCAGGTCAGTGACTTCACGGGTAGTAAAAATTCCAGTGGCACACATACAGATGAAAAACTGAAATCTCCTCTGTAAGAACCACTGGTGGATGGAATCATGGGTTGCTTAAATCTACCTAGCCGAAACTTGTGCACTATGGGACGAGTGCCATATTGCACAGTCGTAAGCATAGAGTGAGTATTTAATTTTCCTTGGGATAGTAGCTGATGGCAAGAAATCGCTGATCATAATACTAAATAAAGTGGGACAATTCACACTTCCCTGAGGCACTTTGTTTCCTTGGATAAATGCATCCGTTGTTACCTTATGGGGCAATTTGACAGAGTAATTTATGTGCCTAAAAAAAAGAAAAAAAAAAAAAAAGAATCAGGGAAAAAATAGGCAAATTACCTCTTGAACCATAAGCATAGGACATCATTAGAACACCGCGTCACCACGTCTTGTCATTGGCTTTATGGATGTCCAAGAACACCACTATCATGAATTCTTTACTGGCAAATACCTCCGAAATACAATGCTTTAAATTAATTAAATGACCTAGTTTACCTCTCCATGTACGGAAGCCGAAATGTCGATCATTTACCCAATTTTTCGACTCTATGACAAAAGGAAGCCTTTTGTTAAGCATTTGTTCCATGACCTTACAATGACGTAAAGTGAACATAGCACAATGAAACTTATTTCATGGAAGGTGGTCAAAAATGAATTCTGAGCATCGCCATCAATGTGGCCATGTGGAAGACTCTAAAGAAAGAAAATAAACAAGCACATTTAATTACATTTTATTCTGAAAAGACAACTTCCAGAGCAGAATTGAAAACCACTTCCGTCTGTGGGTGTAATTTGTGTGTTAATGGAAACCACATGTCCATCATATATTCTATACAAGTGGTAGTGTTTGAGTTGTGGATGACCCTCCAGGTGTGTCTCCTGTAAACAAATAATATCTGGCCTGTTTATAGAGAGCAATATTTCTATACTATGTAATTTATTCCCAGAAGTCTTACAATTCCACCACAGCACAGTGAATGCTACAGTTTAAGATTTATGTGTCAGGCCATTGTGTTCAGATTCTCTATGCAGCCCACTGCTAGACAGGCGACTACTGGGGGACCTATCCTGGTTCTAGCTGACATTATCGCCCATATGATCGTCAATAACAAGGCTCCCAGATTCCCCCAGGGAAAACCTAACTCTTCTCTCCCTTACTGGAGCAGTAACAAGAAGCACATTAGGACATGGCTACCTCTTCAGGTGGTAAGATTAAGCTTATCAGACTTGCCAGACATCTGTTTAGGCCCTACCGGCTTAGAAGCAGCAGGAGCATGAGAGCATGAGGTTGATACAGGGATGTCTATGAAAGGGTTGGAACTGACAGGAGGCTGAGATGAAGAGGCAGAGCGAGTGGCAAGACTAACAGGGAGAGAGTTAGTCTGTGTCTAGACAGAGTATCACAGGATGGGACATCGTTGTTCAGCGAGGGAGTTGCGTGCAATGCATTCATCTTCTTCCTTAGCTTCGTATAGCAGAATCCTTCTGTTGCCTTCACTGTGCAAACCTCTTTTTCCTCCTTCCACTTGTGGCAGTTACTTGAGAAAATGGAGTAAGGACCCTTACACTGAAAGCAACATATTGCCTCGGATGTTCAGTGTTTAACATTATGACCTGCAGCTGCAAACTTGCCACACACTGAGATGGTAGCCCTACAAGACTTTTCATTATGCCCATTAAATTGCCATTTGGAACAATGAAGGGGACTGGGGATATAAGATCTTACATTAAGAATTTCATAACCAATTTTGACATGTCCGGAGGAGCAACCTTGCAAAAGGCCAAGACTATCGTTGCAGTCTTCATCCTCTTACCTTCTGAGAATCGAATAATGTCATGCATCTGTGACATTTTCCCGACCAAGTTCTCGTATGATGTCCTTTTCAAAACCACGAAGTTCCTACAGGTGATAACACTTTTACAGGAGTTCATGGAATTCAGGATGCTTGGCTCGACATCGCAGCAGAGAAACTTGCACAGTTTAAGCAAGTCCTCAACCTGGATAGAGTTGATATTTTTTACTAGATGGTCTCCATTACCTATTTGTTTGTTTGTTTGTTTGTTTGTTTTATTTTAACTAGTTCCACTTCACCAGCACAGCCACCAATCACCTTGACAATGAATGAGACTGGCCAAGGGAGTAGAACTGATAGCATGTAGAATAAGCAAGGCATTACATTCAGTTATGTCAAGTGGAGTACGAGTCTGGAGCCGTTCAATCTGGGGGCAGTCAGTCTGTGTATCAGTCAGTCGGTCATCAGGACCACCACCACTCCTGAAACGGGAAGAGGTGGCAGGGGAGTCCACCACAGTATCCTCCTTCCGTCTGCAGGGGAAGTGGGAGAAATAGAAAAGAAGCAAGGGACAGGACACCTGGAATGAAACAGTTATGGCTGAGATTAGCCTCTCAAACCACTCTTGGGAGATGAGGCGAGGTCTTTGTTTTTTCACACCCCAGAACGATCAGTACTGTAAGAGAGACCCTCCAGAGATGAGTAAGCAAATATACTCCCGGTAAATACACACAAACAACCACTGCATCTCTAGATGGGGAAGGGAGGAAAATGAGTATGAACCAACCTAACTCAACAAATGCTCTAACGGTCTATCTATCTATCTATCTATCTAGTGCCAGACGCCTCAGCCCGTTTGGGGTGGCAACAAACATATCGCCTCCACGTCATCCTGTCCCCCGCCATTTCACTGCCCTGCGCTCAACTCACACCCTCCTCTCTCATATACCTCTCCACCCCATCCCTCCATCTCATCCTCGGCCTCCCCCTCTCTCTTCCCCCCTCCACCTCACTCACATACATTCTCTTCGTCAGTCTTTCACCCTCCATCCTCTCCACATGGCCAAACCACCTCAGAGTGTTCCTCATAACGCTTCCTATCACATCCACATCCACACCACAACGCTCCTTTATATCCTCATTCGTCAGCCTGTCTCTCCACGTGACTCCACAGGCTCCTCTTAAATAACTCATTTCCACTGCTCTCACTCTTGACTTGTGTCCTTCCAACAACGTCCAAGCTTCACTTCCATACGTTAGAGTTGGTATCACACTACTGTCATGTAGTAACTTTTTCACTTCCATGCTCACTTCCCTGTTTCTTATCACTGCTTTCAAGGAACCAGCAACCTTTCTTCCCTGCTGTACCCTTTCAAGCACTTCACCCTCCAAACCTCCATCCTTACTCATCACACTACCCAAGTACTTAAACGTACTCTCATTTTCCAATTCCTCACCATCCAACCTCGCTGTACATTCACTGACTTCACCTCTCTCAAAGACCATCACTTTACTCTTCCCTACATTCACCTTTAGATTTCGTTTCTTACACACACGCCCAAACTCATCCACCAAGCATTGCAGCTCCCCTTCGTCTTCACTCAACAACACAGTATCATCTGCAAACAACAGTACAGGGAGTTTCCAAACACTATCCTCTCTCACCAGAGCCACTCCAACATCCACTACCCTACCTTGTACCTCTTTTATTACCCCATCCATGTACAGATTGAACAACCATGGAGACATGACACATTCCTGTTTCAGCCCAACCTTCAAAGAGAAAAATTCACTTAGTTCACCATCCACACGCACTACAGCCTTAACACCATCATACATACTCTGCACAGCATTCAACAATTTCCCATCTACTCCTTATATTCTTAATACTTTCCACAATCCATGTCTATCCACCCTGTCATATGCTTTCTCCAAATCCATGAAAGATGCATACAACTTCTTTCCCTTCTCTAGAAACTTTTTCACTAAAGATCTAAGAATGTATATCTGATCTACACAACCTCTTCCCTTCCTAAAGCCTCCCTGTTCTTCTCCAACTAATTCCTCTGTTCTTTCTCTAACTCTGTCAATAAGTATCCTACCATACACTTTTCCTATTATACTAAGAAGACAAATGCCCCTATGATTACCACACACTTCTTTTTCCCCTTTTCCTTTGTACAAGGGAATAATTATACCTGACTTCCAATCCTCCGGGACTCTACCTTCCACCCAGGCCAATCTGCACATCTTCCACATCCATTCTACTACTATCTCTCCCCCATGCTTCAGCATTTCACCACACACTCCATCAATTCCTGGGGCTTTCCCCAATTTAACTTTCATCATTGCTTCCACAACTTCTATCCTACTGATTTCTTCCTGTCTTCTCACCTCCCTCCTTCTCCCAGCCATTCCCCAGCCACTTATACTCGCATTACTTCCATCCTGTATGTTCAACAATTCCTTAAGGTGTTCTCTCCATCTGCTCACTTTTTCACCCTTCTCCACTAGTAATCTACCATTTTTATCTTTCACTCCCCTGCTAACCTCACTTCCACCCTGTCTTACTCTCTTCACCTCTCTCCAGAACATTTTCTTACAGTCCCTCCACTTTACACTCAAATTCCTTCCAAATTCCTCATCCACTCTCTTCTTACTCTCTCTTACTAATCTCTTCACCTCTCTCTTTCTTTCTACATATAACTCTCTCTTCCACCTCTCAGCTTCTTACACGCCCCTATTTCTCATCCATTCATTGTATGCTTCCTTCTTTTGTGCCACAGCCTGTCTCACCTCTTCAGTCCACCACGCTGTTCCATGCACCCCCCTCCGTCTTCTCTTCCTTCCACACACCACATCACATGCTGCACATATTTCTTCTGTAAATATCCTGCACACACCTTCCACGTCCGCCATCTGCTCCAGTTCATATTTGCCCAATCGTTCCTCCACTTCTCTCTTATACTCTGCCTTTTTCTCATCCTCTTGTAACCTTTCCACTCTCCTTGCAACTACTTCCTCTCATCTATCCCTTCTTCTATTTCTCCGTCTTACTTGGATCCTAATTCTGGCCACCACCAAGTAGTGGTCAGAAAACCTCTATAAGCTCTTGCATCCATTACACATCTTCGCATCCTTTCATCGACACATACATAATCAATCATTGCCTTCCTTTCATTCAGTTCACCACCCACCCTTCTCATTACTCACCATGTATACCTGTGGATCATTTTATGCCTGAAGAGGGTATTGGCTATCACCAACCCCCTCCCAGGACAAATGTCCACTAACGCACTCCCATTCTCATCTATCTCAGCAGGCACACCCCACTCACCAACTATTCCATCCACCTTCACATTCCCTACTTTACCATTCATATCACCGATCAAAAACACTCTCTCATTCCTTCCAAACTTTTCCATGCACACTTCCACATTTGTCCAGAACTCTTCTCTCACTCTGCTTGCACGATCTTGCGTTGGCGCATACACACACACATAATCACCCACATTTGTATTCCAACTTTCAAATTTACCCACACAATCCTCGACCCGACTGATCCATACTCTCTTATGCTCTTCTTCCATCTTTTACTCACAACTATACATACTCCTTCTTTTGCCCTCTCATTCCCACCTACTCCTGCACATATACCCCATCTATACTCCCATTCTCTCACACTTTCTCCTCTCCATTTTGTTTCAGTTATTCCACATACATCCACTTTCGCACCCTCAGGCACCTGGACAATCTCTCTCTCTTTCACCTCATCATTCGCACGTCTTACATTCCATGTTCCCATTACCATGTCCTTTGTCCGGTCCTGGGTCGTCATCGTTTGGTCAGTGGCTTGTGAACCCCAGCATAGATGGTGACGTTGACGTGTGGGGGGGGGGTTAGGACAGAACGCACGAGCATACACCCACATTCTCCACGATCATGCATAAAAGTCCTATTCCAAGTATACAGTAAATCCACACTTAAGTATCGTTCATTCCAACGGTAGGGACACCCAGAAGCAATATCACATACAGCAACTGGAAGATCTTGTTATACCCTTTTGCTGAGGCTGTTGAAGGGAAACGTGCCACTGTGCCATGTATGGCTGGCGCTGATGGGTTCGTTTGGCCAGCACAGCTTGGCTCCAGGACGAAACTACAAGCCAAAAGTGTAATCCACTCCTGGCTCATCGTGCCACTCAGGACACGGCACCAGCTCTGCAGAATTATGTGTAGGCTGGACTCGATCTGGACGATTCTGTGAGGATAATAAGCTCACACTGCTTCACATCCAGTCTTGAGTCTGTGTATATTTTCTTATATTCATTTTCTTGTCTTAATTGATTTCTTTCCTCATTTATCCTTACTTGAGTCAACGACAAAGATCTGATTAATTGCTTCAGACCTTTGTCATTTTGCTTAGTTTTAGTACCTGTAATTGTACACGAAGTTAAGTAGGGGTGTTTTCATAATAGAAATGTAATTTGTTCTTCTAGTTGTTCGTTTCTGTACCATGCTTGTTTTTTTGTTTAAACTTGAGCTTTGTTTTATTGTTTAGAGTGTGTAATGTCACAGTACATGTCCATGAGAAAATAGTAGGCTACCTATCTTTTCTTGTAATAACCTGTTAAGAAGCTGGTCTTCAGCTGACACTATTTGAAACCAGAAATCACAATAACTCCAAGTTATTAAATTCTGCAAACGGGATAAGGCTTCACTACGAAGAAGAGAATAGAATATCGGCTTCCAGAGTCGTTATGAAGGAAAAATTTTACGCACTTAATTTTGTGATTTTCGCTTGAGCGGTAGAGATCTTCATTCTCATTTTTCCTGATGTTTCCACTGAGAGGATAGACTGTTTTTTTTTTTTTTCTCTGAAAACCGCACTATATGGTTTCATAATCGATTATACAGTATTTCCTCGATACCTTCACTGAGAGAGAGAGAGAGAGAGAGAGAGAGAGAGAGAGAGAGAGAGAGAGTCTGACATCTTGAAAAAGCGAAAAAAAATGCTATAACATGTAAAGGGAAGAAAAGAAAAAGGGAGGGAGGTAGAACAGGAAAAACAAGAACGAGGGAAATGTAGGTAGGTAAAAGCAAGAGACAAAGCAGTGGCTAGCAAAAGCATCAAAAGAGATAAAGGTGCAATAGATATAGCAAGGACAACAATAGTACACAGGAGTACATCGCAAGTGCAGATAACACGAGGCTTAGTGGCACATGATGATATCCGAAAAAAAAAATACAAATAAAAAAAGCCTAGTTGCACTAGGTGTATGAGAAAATGGGCGATAAATATAAAGGCTCCTCCTCACTCACCACACCATCCGGTAAAACCAGCAAGAAAAAGATAGAAAAATGCAAATCAGGTTAACAGATCAATAAAAGGAAGCTCATGTACAGTCGCCGAGAGTTCACTTAAGCAAATGTCTCCGTCGCATACACTTCGACCTAGAAATAAACAACATACTTAAGGCCTGTAGTCTTTAAATATTTGTGTAGATGTTTTTCAAGCATAAGTTTTTGCAGTAACTACTGTTACTGGTAGCTTAATCCATTGTTCTAAACGAATGTCAAAGGAGTTTTTCCCTGTATTAATGTTTCATCTCTAACTTTTAAGTTTCATTTTATTATTTATAGTCACAGTATCTTTCTGCATTGCGAACAGGTCATCATACCTAACATCATCGGATTAAAGAATTTTAAATACCAGTATCTCGTCTGAGTCGTCGTTTTTTTTTTTTTTTTTTTTTTTTTTTAGCTTAAATAAAATATTTCATTTCGTAGGGTAAATATCGCAGCAATGGAATCATTTTTGTGTTTATGCGCTGCACTCTTTCGAATTGGTCCTAGTCTACAATAGTGTTCGTGTTTAATTAAAGCAGAGCATTCTAGGCGTGGTCTAACTAATGACGTATAAAACTTAGATATTACATCGGGTGTTTTTTGACCGAGGATCCTTGTGATGAAGTCAGGCATTTAATTTGGTTTCTAACCGGCTGCTGTAAACTATTTTGTGTTGTTTAGGTTGTACACTGATACTTATAACTTCTAAGTCTTTCCGGTCCTTTACTTTCGTCGGTGGGGATTCGAACATGTGGTATGAATATTAAATGTTTCTGTCACCTACTGCATGACCTTACATTCATCTACGTCTGCCAGTATTGGTGCAAGTCTATTACTTATCCGTGTCATTATGTATAAACTCACAATCTGCTTTCATAATTACCCTAACTCCAGTCTTCGTGTCATCTGCAGTGTTCGCTTACTAATGAACGAGTAAATTTTTCAGATCATTGGTATAAATTGCGAAAAGAATTGATCCTAGAACTGACCCATGAGGACCTTCGCTTGTCACTTCAAGCTATTCTGATCACTACACACTATTTGCAATTCGTTAACCAATCACTAGTTCAATATGTAAATTAGAGTGGCCGTAATTTTCCCATTTCCATAGCTGTCGTAGATTTGGGACATTATCATTTTTTTTCACCCTGAAAATCTAAGTAGCCTAGATGATTTCAAAAGGTATTTTTGTTACCCAATGTTTGTGGATATGTTTACAAAAATTTTAAGCAAGTTAATAAGGTAGTATCTACAATTTTGAAACCTATGCTGACTTTTCTGTAATAATATGCTTATTAGGGAATAAGGTAGTATCGTCTAACATTATTTTCAAAACTTTATTTAATACTGACGTTAGGCTGATTGGACGGAAATTTGTGATGCGTTATAAGATTATGCTTGTTATGGGAGAAGGAAATTATATCTTAACTTTTTATTTTTTTAAATCCAAAACTTTGTTTAGTACTGATGTTAGGCTAATTGGGCGGAAATTTGTGGCGCGTTCTCATCACCCTTTTAAAAGGTACGTGATGCATTAAAACTTTCATTGATCACAAACACTACATTCAATTAATGATTTATTGAACATTTTAGTTAAAGGAAGGCTAACTCTCTGCAACATTCACGTAGTATGTGAGGAGATATTTGGCCTGTGCCAGTTGACTTGCTTGGGTCGATTTGCTGAAGGCAATTGAATACATCATGTTTTGACACGTCATTATTTGAGAATTTGTCATCTTCTGGTTCTGAGAAAACCGATTGTGAGTTGTGAATGCTTTAAACCATTTTCTTTAGTGAAAACACCGTAAAAGGAATCATTAAACATCGTTGCTGTTGTTTGGTTATCATGAACGAGATCACTATCCAATTCTGTTATTGGTCTATGCTGTCTCTTACATTATTCGTACATCTTACTTAATGAAAATAAAAAAAAATCTTAGGGTTTGACTTCGCCTGCTGAAAGTTTTTGTCCAGTAGGCCTACTGTTATTTAGTTTTCCGGACGAGTTTCTTACAGTTCTCTTGAAATTTGAATCATTCATTACTGTCACCGCGATTTAATTTGCGTTTTTGTTCTGTATATGCTTGTATCTTGTGACCGATAATTTCTTCAATATTCTTCGACTTCCAGGATGGTTTATTAATGTACATAATGTTTTCTTTGTGTAATTATCTATACATCTTTTCGTTCGACAAAAATCAACTTATTCGAGAATATTTTCCATATTTGTTCGATGTCACCGGCCTGTAGTAAATTAGTCCACTTTATGCTGGCAGTTTTTTATTTCTTTATATCGATTTTAGATATTCTAAAGTCAGAAAATAAGAACTATTTCTACTGATTTTACAGTTTGTGTTAATTTCAAATCTAATGATATTAAGGTTGGTGTTACAAATATTTTCACCAACATCACAGTGATTCACTGTCTGTTGCTAGGGTAAAGGTAGGGTATATTATTATCACACGTCCATGTGTTTATTGCTTGACTTAAAATATCGTCATCTACCAGTTTTAACAACCTGTTTCTCCCCACGAATTTTTTCAATCAATAGGTGGATTATTAAGGCCACCTAAAATAACTTCGCCCTTCTTTTCAGTGACTGACTGTATTTTATCATGCAATAATTTATAGCTTTGTTCATCAAACTTGTGCAGTCTGTATACTACACCGAAAAGAATGGGTTTATTTCTTTCTGTGAAAATTTCTTCATTCAAACAACCACATGTCTCAACATTCAGGTGGTTTTAAATATTTAGTAGCTTCCCCATTCGTTTAAAGTAGTGATTATTCGTGTATTTTTTTAGTCTGCAGCAGTACTTCTCCAATACGGCGCTTGTCACTAAGGTCTGAGCATGATTCTGTAATCACAATTAAGATGGGATTTTCAGCAGTTGTGTGATTTACTCATATTGATTTGAAATAACTTCTCTCATTCTTATACATAATATTCATTGTATGGCTGTAGACAAACTAAAAAAGGTCCTGTTTAATCACTTAAATCCACAGTACAGATTGCAACACTGATAATTATGACATCCACACCCTTCCCAGAAATCCCCAGATTGTCTACATGTATCTGAGGTGAGGTTATGGCTACTTGGCCCACCTGATGATCTGACCTTACCTCAGGCAACCACAGTTAGCCACAGGATGTAGTTTTAAGCTGCTATGCCATTAGCTGTCCCCCTTTCCACCTCTCTGTCTATAGCACTAGCCGTGTGTGTGTGTATGTGTGTGTGTGTATGTATGTGTGTGTGTGTGTGTGTGTGTGTGTGTGTGTGTGTGTGTGTGTGTGTGTGTATTTTGGGCGGGCGAAACTACACATTCAAATCGCACCAAAATTGGCACAATAATCGCAGAAAAATCGCTGATGTGAAAAACTTGGTCCCATTACGATTGAAAAACTTTTACTATATTTATTGAGCGGTCAAATTTTGACCAAAAAAACGCTGCTCCAGAAGCCCAGCATAGGATCTCCGAAGAATTTTTTGCCCAGAGGTAGAATTAAAATAAACTGTAGCAGTAGCCCTGTGTCTGTGTCTGTACTTCAGACTTGCGTTCGGACAACTTGGGTTCCATTCCCGAAGCTGCAAATAACACGATCAAATGGTTAGCTGCAAAAAATCCAAATGACAACGTTACACTAGAACAGCACATAAATGTGAGAGCCCCCCCGCAGGAGCAAGTGCGAGGGGCCCGAAAGGCCCGCGAGCACTTGTCACTATCTAAAAACAAACACTGAGAACTAGAACCGCGCCTAACCCAGCTTTTCATAGTGTTTGAGGTGATAGAAGCCCCTGTTGTTCCAAACATCAACAAGCATCACACCCTCCTTCTTACACAGGCCTAGCACACTGTTGATTCTAATAATTCTACTGAGGATCACAAAATCACCGCCAAATCTTAGTAACAAACTACAGATATCGAACTTCCTACAGCTTTCCACTAACTTCCTAATAAGGTCCCTATGCTTCCTAAGTTGCCTGACGCTACGTCATTAGTTTGTACCACAGTATCAAAGACCGAGTGTCCGAGATGTTCCAAAGTCATCAACTCTCTCAGTCACGTCCCTTATCCTACACTCAGGAAAGCAAAAATGCTCCCTGAACACAATACTCTTTCTCCTCATGCCTAATCAACGGATCCCTGACAAGTATGAGGCAAGGCTCGTCCGGCCCTTTATCTTCTGCATCCTGAAACTTCATAATTGTTACACTCCTGTCAATGTTACTTAATTTTGCCCTGCGCCCTCCGCTGACTGGCTGGAAGCCAATACAGTTATCTATCCTGGTCTCAGCCTAAATCATCCTAGATTCTATGTCATCTACCTTGCTTAACAGTTCTGGCTCCAGTTCCTCTGCATAACTGTCTAAGCACTTTCCTGTCCTTCTAACCTGTCATTTAACAAGGTAATAGCTCCTCTGCTTTTCCTAACTACTAAAGAAAGTCTGCTTACTCACTAACTCGCAAAAACAACAACAGGTATTCGCTCTTGCTCTTTCCCCACGAGTCTCGGATGAACTACTTCGTGCACGATGAGCAGGAGAATCGTTGTTCAGGCACCATCCTAAGGAAGGCTTGGGAAGAGCGGTGAAAATACATCTTAACTTGAGAAGCTCAAAGGTCAGATTGAACAGGTCAGAGGTCAGAGATGGGTTGGTAGGCAAGGCACAAAAGAGAGAGCCATGGAGATACAAGAAAAAATAAAATGAGTGTAGAGTAAGAAGATTATATATATAAATATATATATATATATTGTTACGGAACAGAGAAAGATAATGTACACTTTAAGTGAGAATACGAAGAGTCACTACTGTCCCGTAAAGTTCCAGGTTCAAAACAAAAGAGTTAGGTAAAATTACAAGTTAAAGTTTAATGCTTAAATTAACAACATAACATTCAGGACTCATAAGGATAATGTAATGGCAAAAACAGGTTAAATATATGGTTAACTGCAATAGCCTCTATTAACACGAAATTAGCAAGAATAAATTTATCTAAGTCAGCCCTGATAAAATGAGATACCGGATAATACTCAGTGAATGCCAGATAAATAATTACAGATACAAACTATTATAAAAAATGACTGACATAAAGAACCCCACACGAATTACAAAAACTTCACTAGGCCTACAAATTAATCTTATGCTATACAGTACCAGAAAAAATGCAACAACAGTTATACTCAAATTACACACAGCTGCTAGATGGTTGGAGACTTCTTGAGTACTCACAATAATAATATCTGTACAGGGGAGGACAGAGATGTGAACAAAATGAGGAGCAGATCTAAGTGGCAATGATGCAGAGACTGAGCTCAATATATAGGGGCCGGCAGAGCCTGATACAACTTGTAAGAGGACGCGCAAATGAAAGCCATGGGGACAGAGTTCACAATCCCGCTCTGGACAACAGAGAGAACGACTTACTCTACTATAACGGTAGAAGGGGGGGACTGAGGCAGAACACGCTCGTGATCAAACATGCAGCATGCTGTGCGTTAAAATTACACAAAGGATGATGAAATCATAGGCTATGTAACACCTCCCCACAAAGAAAAAAGAAATTTACAAAGGAAATTTCTTATTACTCTAAAACAATCTGTCTAAAGTCTGGATAAGCAATCTGCAATAACATTTTCTTTCCCCTTGACATGTTGTATGTCTAATGAATACTCCTGAAGAAGTAGACTCCATCTTGTCAATCTCTGATTTTTATCTTTAAACTTACTAAGGAATTTCAGTGGGTTATGATCGGTATAAATGACTATGGGGTCAAAACCAGAACACAAATAAAATGAAAAATGCTGTAAACCCAAAATCAAGGCCAAAAGCTCTTTCTCAATAGTTGAGTAGTTCTTTTGAGGTGGAGTGAACTTCTTACTGTAATAAGATACAGGATGTTCAATACCCTGATCATCCTCTTGCAGCAAAACAGCCCCAGCTCCTGTATCACTTGCATCAACAGCCATCTTAAAAGGCTTAGCAAAATTTGGAGTAGCGAGCACTGGCTGACTTAATAGAATAGCTTTAAGTTTGTTGAAAGAGGATTCACAGTTATCGGTCCAGACAAATTCAACTCCCTTTTTCAGTAGGTCTGTAAGTGGTGATACAAGAATAGAAAAGTTAAGAACAAATCTCCTGTAATAACCTACCATTCCCAAAAATCTTTGAAGCTCTTTCCTACTTTTAGGTCTGGGAAGATCACTTATAACCTGAACCTTAGCTCCTGGTGGTGCAACATGTCCATCACCAATTACATACCCAAGGTACTGAACTTTAGCTTGACCAAACTCACACTTTGATAAATTAGCTACAAGATTAGCATGAACTAAACGGTCAAGAAATTTACTGACATGGCATAGGTGATCTTTCCAGTTGTCACTGGAGATTAATACATCATCAATATAAACAACACACCCTGCCAAACCCTCTGTTACAACATTCATGAGCTTCTGAAATGTGGCTGGTGCATTCTTCATACCATACGGCATTACTGAACATGCAAAAGCCTTTCCTAATGTTACAAAACATGAGATCTCCCTAGCACGTTCAGTCATAGGTACTTGCCAGTATCCCTTTAACAAATCAAACTTACTTATGTACCTAGCCTTTCCGATCTTGTCTATGCAATCTTCCACGCGAGGGAGAGGGTAAGTGTCTGTTTTAGTTATCTGATTAACACGTCTGTAGTCAATGCAAAGCCTCTGTGACCCACCTGGCTTAGGGACTAGAGTGACAGGAGAACTCCACTCGCTCTGACAGGGCTCAATCATCTTGTGGTCCAACAGGTAGCCAAGCTCCTTCTGGATGAGAGGAACTTTCACTGGGTTCACACGGTAAGGAGGCAATTTAATTGGCTTTGCGTCTCCAACATCGACATCATGCATCAACACAGTGGTTCTTCCTGGAGTGGCACGGAACACTTGCGGGTACTCCTGCAGTAATGCCGAAAACTCCTGCCTTTCCTTGGGTGGTAGATGAGAAAGCTTAGTCTGGAGATCATTCATGATATCAGGATTCTTCCCCAAACTATCACTCAGGCTCATACTGCATGGAGAGCTTCACTTGCAGACTCGGGTGGAACAGCTACAGTGCAGACTGGATTATTTTCGTCCCGCCTGTGATATAACTTTAGCATGTTGATGTGACATAGTTGCTTGCTCTTTCTACGATCTGGTGTGGCGATGACATAGTTGACATCACCGAGTTTCTTCTCCACGAAATAAGGGCCACTAAACTTGGCTTGAAGAGGTTGCCCATGAACTGGTAGCAGAATCAAAACCTGATCTCCTGGCTGAAAGTGGCGTAACCTGGACTTCTTATCATACCAAGTCTTCATCTTCTCCTGAGCAGCTCCTAAATTCTCTCTCGTCAGCTGTAAAGCAGTGGACAGCCGTTCTTTGAAATTCATCACATACTCCAGCAGGTTGACGTCATCTTCCTCCGACAGCCAGCATTCCTTGAGTAGCTTAAGGGGTCCTCTTACTTCATGGCCAAACAGTAGTTCAAAAGGTGAGAAGCCCAGTGATTCATTTGGAGATTCTCTTGCAGCAAACACAACGAATGGAAGACCTTTATCCCAGTCTTTCTGATGTTCCAAACAGTATTTCTTGAGCATCGATTTGAGTGTTTGATGGTATCTCTCCAACGCTCCTTGGGTCTGGGGATGGTAAGTTGAAGACGTGATCTGGGAGATGCCCAACTCTTTCAGAGACTGCTTGAAAACATTTGACATGAAATTACTTCCTCGGTCTGACTGTACCTCCTTGGGCAGACCAAACTTTGTGAAGAACCCCAGCATTTCCTTAACCACGTTCTTTGCTGAGATGTTTCTAAGTGGAATGGCTTCAGGATAACGAGTAGCCATATCAATCATGGTCAACACATAAGAAAATCCTGAAGAAGTCTTAGGAAGAGGGCCCACAATATCCACCAACACACGGGTGAAAGGCGCCTCAAAAGGAGGAATGGGAACTAGAGGTGCAACCTTTTCGGTCTGATTACACTTTCCCACAACTTGACAGGTGTGACAAGACTTACAATACCAGGAAACATCCCTGAAGATACCTGGCCAGTAGAAGTGTTTCAAAATGCGTGCCACAGTCTTCCTCACTCCAAGGTGTCCTACCAAACTGGAATCATGAGCCACTCGAATGATATCCTGCCTACAAACACGAGGGATGACAACTTGATGTACAACCTCCCATTTACAGTCGGCTGATGCTGTTGGGGGTCTCCACTTCCTCATAAGTACTCCTGACTTTACATAATAACAAGTAGAAGCACCGGCTGACTCTTCTTCATTGTAAGCAGAGTTAGCTAGACCTTTCAACTCAGGGTCAGCAACCTGCAACTCAACCAACTCTTGACGAGACAAATTATCAACACTACGGGGTACTGCCTCATCTGGTGAGTGGTCCAAATTAGCAAGAAAAGTGTCAGCTAGGATAACATCATCATCATCATTATCCTCTAAATCACCAGTAACTTTAGACTTAGCCCTAGTGACAGCACATGCAGGGAACACATCAGGGACATCACAATCCTGGGACACAGCCACTGGCTCACTAGACAACTGAGGAGCTGGACACACTTGACTTCCACCAATATCATTTCCAAGTAAGAAAGTTACACCTGACATTGGGAGTGTCTCAACCAACCCAACCATAACAGAACCATTAACAAAACCAGACTCTAAATTCACTCTGCACAGAGGAACAGAGAAGTAATTATTCCCTACACCTTGTAAGATTACAGTTTCATCAGAGGAATTAAAATTAGAGCCTAGAACACTGGTCAGCATAAGGGATTGGCAAGCACCTGTATCACGATATATTTGAACTGATTTCCTGTCATTACTGTCCAGAGGACTGACAAAACCATCAGACAGGAAATTAGCACATGAACTCTTGAGAGTGTCACCCACGTTACTGCTCAAAAGAGGAGCTCCATCATGAGAATTTAAGTTACCCCTCAAAGCAGGTTCAGTTAACTCAGTTAAAGAATTCTGGGAACTCTCAAGAGTGGACACTAGACCAATTGACTGAATATTTAAAGACTCCTTTTTGTTCACATCACGCTGTCTCCTGAAACATCTCTCCGTAGTATGACCAAGCTTACTACAATAAGTACATTTACTTTTCTGAAATCTAGAGATGAAGCTGGTATTTACTTCCTGAGAAACATCATCTTTATTCTCTTTCCTGTTACCTGTACTCTGAGTAGAGGCAACGTACTTACTCTCAGCTTTCCCTTTTTCTCTAGAATATCTCTTGTGAGTGAGAACATACTCATCAGCTAAAACTGCAGCATCAGACAAATTATCTATTCTTTTCTCATCAAGATATAGGCTTACATCTTTATAAATACACCTTTTGAAGTCCTCCAGCAAAATCATCTGCTTAAATTTGTCAAAATCAGAATCCACATTCTTAGAATTTAACCACTGCTCCAACAAATCTTCTTTGATTTTTGCATACTCAACATGGGATTGCTTATCTTGCTTGTAAGTTGTCCTAAATTTTACTCTATAGGCTTCAGGAACAAGCTCATAGGCCTTAAGAATCAAGCTCTTAACTACATCATAATTATCAGACTGATCCTGAGGCAAAGATGCATAAGTTACTTGAGCTTTACCGGTGAGAACAGTTTGAAGGAGTACTGGCCAATACTCCTTAGGCCAATTAAAACCTGTAGCTACCCTCTCAAACAACTGAAAATACTTTGTTAAATCAGATTCATTAAAAGGAGGGACAAGTTTAACATTTTTAGCCACATCAAAATCATCAGAGCTAGATGATCCAGTTCCACCTTGTTTCATGCGATACTCATGGTCTGCCTGAATCCTGGCAAGTTCAATTTGTGCCTGAGCCTGTACCTGTGCCTCTTCAATACGAGCATTTGCTTCCTTAACACGAGACTCCGCCTCCTTAGCCTTAGCCTCCTGCAGAGCTAGCTGTAACTTAGCTAATTCAATCTGCGTTTGCTCATTTGGAGGAGTTACATTAAACAAGCTTTTATTAATCATGCCAACAATTTGATCTTTAGAATGATGAGAGTGAACTGCAATTCCCAATTGTTGAGCAACAAGCTTAAGTTCATTCTTTGTTCTGTTTTCTATATCACACACTGTTTGCACATTTGACAAAAAATCTTTGGCTTCATCAAGTGTAGAAATAGTAGCCATCATGAATATATCACAGTCACAAAATATCAAACAATATCCTTATGATAATATCCTGAATATCCTGATATGAGGTCGCCAAATTTATGTTACGGAACAGAGAAAGATAATGTACACTTTAAGTGAGAATACGAAGAGTCACTACTGTCCCGTAAAGTTCCAGGTTCAAAACAAAAGAGTTAGGTAAAATTACAAGTTAAAGTTTAATGCTTAAATTAACAACATAACATTCAGGACTCATAAGGATAATGTAATGGCAAAAACAGGTTAAATATATGGTTAACTGCAATAGCCTCTATTAACACGAAATTAGCAAGAATAAATTTATCTAAGTCAGCCCTGATAAAATGAGATACCGGATAATACTCAGTGAATGCCAGGTAAATAATTACAGATACAAACTATTATCAAAAATGACTGACATAAAGAACCCCTCACGAATTACAAAAACTTCACTAGGCCTACAAATTAAACTTATGCTATACAGTACAAGAAAAAATGCAACAACAGTTATACTCAAATTACACACAGCTGCTAGATGGTTGGAGACTTCTTGAGTACTCACAATAATAATATCTGTACAGGGGAGGACAGAGATGTGAACAAAATGAGGAGCAGATCTAAGTGGCAATGATGCAGAGACTGAGCTCAATATATAGGGGCCGGCAGAGCCTGATACAACTTGTAAGAGGACGCGCAAATGAAAGCCATGGGGACATAGAGTTCACAATCCCGCTCTGGACAACAGAGAGAACGACTTACTCTACTATAACGGTAGAAGGGGGGGACTGAGGCAGAACACGCTCGTGATCAAACATGCAGCATACTGTGCGTTAAAATTACACAAAGGATGATGAAATCATAGGCTATGTAACAATATATATATATATATATATATATATATATATATATATATATATATATATTTACACACACACACACACACACACACACACACACACACACACACAGAAAGAGAGAGAGAGAGAGAGAGAGAGAGAGAGAGAGAGAGAGAGAGAGGTATAAAAGTAAAAAAAGGAGATGAAGGGCGGTAAGGAAACGGTAAAAACAGAGACGCAGTCTGATAAGTGAGAATATGGGAGCTGTGTAGGGAAAGCAGAAAAAGAGAGGAATGTAGATACAAAAAGGGCAAATGCAAAATGAACGAAGAAAGGCGAGAACAATAAAACGAGCTGTTTAGAGAAGAGAAAGAGGACATACTGGACATATGGAAGACGGATTAAGAGGAAAGGCGGAGGATGACAGAATAACGTGTGTTAATGTGAAGACAAGCGAAATGACAATAAATGACAAAAAAATAAGCAGAAAGTATAGTGCTTGGGAAATAGTCGAAGAAATTAGACAGAAAGTTATGAAAACTGGACGAGGAAAAAATATGAAAGAAGTATAAATGCAGCGACATATATTTTCAAAGAGTAGAGTGGTGAGACAGGTAGAACCACTCACAAATACTGGACGCATCTGTTCCCTTATAACATGTTTCCTTCGATCTTGATCTATGCGATTTTTATACAGGCTGGCCATAATATTCCCTGTTATCTATCCTCTCTTGGCGCTCTGCTGTGGGTGTAAAGTATGGACGTAATTTGTAGGAGGCGATTTGTCTTTCCGTTAATGTGCATGTCCTGTGCCTGTATTTATCTTAACCAAATGAGTGTGTGTGTGTGTGTGTGTGTGTGTGTGTGTGTGTGTGTGTGTGTGTTTTACGTTTGTTGTATCTGTTTATCTTGTTTATGCGGTTGACTCTGGGCATAAACATTAACAGCCCTCTTCCTGTGGCACATTAATCTTCCTACACACCTTACATCTGCCCATGGCGTCAATCTGGCACCAATACCCACCGTCCATAATGAATTCACGATAGGTCTGCCTCATTCAACACAGTGTTTATATAACATGTCGATAGTTCGTGTGGAAGATCAATTAAGTCTGCTTTAGGAAACACGTCCAAGTGCTGGGATCAAGCTCCCGTCATTTCAAACAACAGATTACCTTTCTAACCACTGAGCCCCCAACTCCCCCATTGTTTCCTGTGTGTGTGTGTGTGTGTGTGTGTGTGTGTGTGTGTGTGTGTGTGTGTGTGTGTGTGTGTGTGTGTGTACTTGCCCCTTTGCGTGTGAGTATAAACTTGATTTGCTCAGGGGCATGTTTCTGAGTGTTTGTGTATGCGTGTGTTTCCGATTATTCTAATACGTATACACGTGTGTGTGTGTGTGTGTGTGTGTGTGTGTGTGTGTGTGTGTGTGTGTGTGTGTGTGTATCTATACATGCAGTGATTGTGTATGTCTGTGTATGTATGTATGCGTATGTACAGTATGTGTATTTGTATGTTTGTGAACGTGTATTGTATGTGAGTTTTGTTGAGTTTCTTCCTGCTTGTAAATCAGGTATACATACGAGGCACTTGCGCTTGAATTCAGAAAACAAAGCTCTGTGTTCCACTCAACAGTACATCATGGATCAAAATGTAAATGTTGTGGTGAGATGTTCAATGATTCTGCCCCTTTACAACGTTGCCATTATATCTAGCCGTGTGAAGATCAGTGGCATAAGATCAGCCAATGGTTCTGTCTTCCAGCGTCCTGAATGAGGACTCCATGCCAGCACTTGAGACATGACCAACAAATTCGATATAATTAATATAATTAATTGTGTGGCGGAAAAGACTTGGCTAAGTATTGATGAGTCTTTCAGTTCTGGAAGTACACATGGTTACAGCCACTTGTTCATTAAGGACTGAGTAGAGAGGGCAAGCAAAGGAGGCACTGTATTCTTCAGCAAGGGGATACAGATCACACACTACGCAGAAACTCCGTCCAGTGAGGAGGTCCAGTTCTGGGGAAAGCTGAGTAGGTCAAGGGTTGTCAGCAAGACTTTGTGAACCATGGTATTGGAAAGAAAAGTGCAAACCACCAGGAGACCAACCCTACCGTCACTAAGCAAGGTAGCCTACTACAACGGCAACCAGCAGCAAAAGGGGAAAAAAAAAAACATGGTTTCCTCAAAGATGGTTGTTGATGATCCTAGTACCTGCTCCACATTTAAAGCAAAACTTGTAACCAGACGGTGACCATTTTTGAAGTGATGCAGAAGAAAAATGATTGTTTGCTGAGAAAAGTAGGTTTCAGGAGGGTCACTAGTCTTGTAAACATCAGCCCGTAGCTACTGCAAGAGTGTGACAGCAAACGGTGTCAGCTCTTCTCTTTTGGGAAAATACCCTGTCTTCGGTGTGAAAGAAGTCTCGACTGGCCATCATTTACGAAAGGAGCACCAGGTCTAACCATAAGTATTACAAATCCATCTCACAGCTCTGTATTGTAGGTAAGATATATGTTGCAGTAGTAGCACAATTTGTGTGTAAGGTCCTAGATGACCAGTAAAACGCCTTTGTCAGCGAGGTACGAGCGAGGCCATTTAAAGTCGAAACCACTGAAATGTCGCCTTACATTCCGAGGATGCCTAGAGTATATTGATGGCTGTCTACCTACCAAGTTTCATGCCTTTACGACAAGTTGTCTGGCCTGTGGCCTTCTTGAAGGTTTTCGACAAGCTGCATTTGGCGCGTCTCACGTGCCACGTGCACCGCCAAGGTGTGATGAAACCTATCAGTACAAATCTTAAAGAACGGGGCTATCATATGGCGCAAACCAAGCAATGATCGGCCCTGTGGTTGCTGAAATATAAGCTGCTCAAAAGCGTTACGGTCGGACAGGGTCAGGCCGGGTTGGGCCGCTCACATGTGAGAAAATGCCATTTTTTGACGAGAGACTTGCGAGGGCTTCGCCCACGCTCGCAACAATCATCTCGCACAACTGTTCAGCTTCAATTTCAGACGAACCTCAGGAGACCTTCTATAACCTATCTCCAAGATTTGCAGGACACAGTGACATGGACACACCATTCTTGTCACCCTTGACATAGCAAGGATATTCATTTGGGAAAAGACTGCACTTTTGCAGGGAAACATTGTGCTTTGAGTATACAGAGAGACCTGGTACTGTTGGACAACTGCATTCAGGGAAGGATCCTCCAGATCGCTGTCAGTGAGTGGGCTACCCATGACCCCCACCTATGTCTTCGGGCCGGAAATATCACTGGTGAGCTCAGTCCTGTTACAACGTAATGTGGACAACATCATCATGCACCTGCCAGAATTCTTGAATTGTTAGTGACTCCAAACTCTTCCATTCCTACCATATTTAGAACACTCAGCATGTCATCGTTAAAATCAACTAGATTGTACACCAACATTGGCAGCTGACCTGTTCTCTGGTGAAGCCAAGACAATGGTAGGTTCTCAATCTCCTGCTGTCTCGTTAGCAGTCTAGAAAAGGAGGCTATATTTTATCGCTTCAGGATAAAGTATATGTCCTTAAAGTGGACGGGCTGAGAATGACGCTTCAACCAGCATCTCAAGGATGTTATAAGCCAGGCTTCCCTCCATGTTGTATAGCACAGTTAGGATGTTTCCTCAATAAATGAGAACTACTACTCCGTAAGGTCTATATAAAGCATGGTTTATAGTATGCTAACTGATTTGTATGTGATATTCAGACGCACAGCTGCAAGGCCATGACAGCGCTGAGTAACAGACGTTGCTGATAATTAAGAGCAACTATGTCCCACTTCGAGAGAAGTGAAGTCATTGATGTAAAGTGAGGCTGGATGAGGAGTAAATGGAAAAATGTGAGTGCGTTTAAGTATTTGGTAGTGTGCTGAGTAAGGATGGAAGTTTAGAGGGTAAAGTGCTTGAAAGGGTACAACAAGGAAGAAAGGTTACTGGTTCCTTGAAAGCAGTGATAAGAAACAGGGAAGTGAGCATGGAGGTGAAAAAGTTACTACATGACAGTATTCTGATACCAACTCTAATGTAAGGAAGTAAAGCTTGGACCTTGTCGGAAGGACAGAAGTTAAGAGTGTGCGCAGTGGAAATGAGTTATTTGAGAGGAGCATGTGGAGTCATTTGGAGAGACAGACTGAAAAATGAGGATGTGAAGGAGCGTTGTGGTGTGGATGTGGTTGTGATAGGAAACGTTAGAAGAAACACACTGAGGTGGTTTGGCCATGTGGAGAGGATGGAGATTGAGGGACTGACGAGGAGAGTGTATGTGAGTGAGGTGGAAGGGGGGAGAGGGAGGGGGAGGCCAAGGATGAGATGGAGGGATGGAGTGGAGAGGTATACAAGTGAGGGGGGTGTGAGCTGGGAGCAGGGCAATGAAATGGCTGGGGACAGGGCGACATGGAGGCGATTTGTTTGTGGTCACCCCTTACGGGATTAAGGCGTCTGGCAATAGACAGACAGATAGACTTCCCACTGCCTCTTCCGGTTACTACCTCTGAATCCTCTCAAGTACTACCAGGTCGTTTCACAACTGTGGTATTCTATAATGGTAGGGAGAGAGAGAGAGAGAGAGAGAGAGAGAGAGAGAGAGAGAGAGAACCTCACCTCACCCACCACCCGCCCTGCCTCACCAGTGCCCCCAGCAGCAATCTTCATACCTTAAGCTGGCAGGCTGTGAAATATCTCCTGGTATTGGCTTATGCAATGGTGGGTTAAGGAAGGTTGGCGCGAGAGGAGGTGAGGCGAGGGATTAAAGGGAAGAGAGAGAGAGAGAGAGAGAGAGAGAGAGAGAGAGAGAGAGAGAGAGAGAGCGAGAGAGATGGTCATAGGAAAAGGAAAGAGGGAATGGAGACAAAGACAGAGAGAGAGAGACAGAGGAGGAGAAAGGGAATGGAGGCAAAGACAATGAGAGAGAAAGAGAGAGAGAGAGAGAGAGAGAGAGAGAGAGAGAGAGAGAGAGAGAGAGAGAGAGAGAGAGAGAGAGAGAGATGGCTGTAGGAGAATGAGAAAGGGAATGTAGGCAAAGAGGATGGAATGAATGTACGAAAGGATACAATTAAGTGGAAAGAGCTGGAAGGGAAATGGGGGAAAGACAAGAGGTATGAAGAAACGTCGGAAGATTGGGGCTTATGTGGGTGGAGAAGGAAGGGGCGAAAGAGGCAGGGAATAGAAGGACCAGGGAAGGAATTGAGGTAAGAATGGAAGCAAATTGTATAACATGATAGTGGGGGAAGATGGGAAACAAGGCAAGAAAGGGAGACCGTACAAATGCAGAGATGAATGAGAATAGTATGGATGGAATATAGGCGAAGGACAAGGAGAGGTAGAAGGAGGGAAAGACACAGAACAGAGAAGAAGGAATTACGATGCGAAGAGAGTAACGAGGGCGGAGTGGAAGAATCGAGGCGGGAATGGATGCCTAGTGGATAAGAGGTAAGGCACACAGTAACAAGAAATTGAAGGTAGAACGTACAGAAGTGTAATAATTAAGGTTAGAAAAGGGTTTAAATGGTATGAAAGGAGGGTGCCAGAGGAAGGAGAGGTAGGTTGCTGCACACTGGAGGAGAACGAGGGGTTGAAGGGTGGAAAAAGAAATAGTAGGAAATTATGGAAGTAGGAAGAGAAGAATGAGGACAGTGTATAAGAAAGAAAGGACTGATCACCTGGATAAGAATAGGTTAGGCAAAACAGAAGGAAACGAAAATAAAAACAAATAAAAATAATGTACGACGCTAGGAAGGAACGGGGGCAAAAAGCGAACGACTGAGGCTTGTCTAGCTTAATTTGTAAAGATAGGATGCAGGTGGTCAATACTGTGAGGGACGGTATGTTAGAAGCTCCTAGTTGTCGTGATCAGTGTGGTATGAAGCTAATCACTGATAGTACTCATAATCTTCTTGTCGGTATATCTTGATAGCTCATTCCTAAGCTTCATGAAACTATGCTTCACGACTCTTATTCAATTAATGCATTTCATTTAGCGTATTTGGTGTCGCCCTTGATCAGATATTCGCTTTTCGGTCAAACGGAATAATATTTTATCGGTATCTGGGAGGGTTCGCCTCTTACTAAAATGAAACAAGAACATATTCAAATGATGCTATTGTTAGGCATTGTTTGAATCAGTTCAGTATGCCTTTCTTCGAGCTCTGCTGTCTTGAGTGACTCTGCTGCTCAATATAATTTACGCATTTTGAATCATGTTTTTAATCGGATTAGGTTTGTGCTGCATGGTGTGGATATGTATCTTGAACATCGACTTCTTGTTGAGGCTGAAACTCTGCTTCCAAAGTTGTTTCTTAACACTGATCTTCATTTACACACCAAACTCCTCTCACTTAGCGCCCTTCTCAGAAAACCAGATGTCCATTAAAGTGAATTATCAGGCAGTTTATTCTTGTTATATACAATACATCGCAGTACTCTTAAGTGTATTATTTGGTAACTAAACACTGGAATACACCCCCGAATGAATTTGTACATATGGAGAGCTCTCAGATGATAAAAAATGAGGTTAACATAGTTTTACTGGGTTAGCAATTTATTCATGGCTGTTTTGCACACTGGGACCAACTGGGGAGTATAGTCTGCTAATAGCTTGAACGAGGCTCATTTAGTGCTATGCTGATGATGACAATGTTGTTGTTGCTGCTGCTGCTGCTGCTGTTGCTGCTGTTGCTGCTGCCGCTGCTGCTGATGATGCTGATGATGATGATGATAATAATAATAATAATAATAATAATAATAATAATAATAATAATAAATAATAATAATAATAATGATGATGATGATGATGATGATGATGATGATGGCTGGATGGATACCTACAGAAATGAGAGGATGATGGTGAAGAACAGAGGATCCTGACGAAAATAATAAATTTTGGAGGAAAAAAAGACAAATTACTCTGAGAACAGTATGAAAGGATAAAAAAAAAAAAAAAATTATGACTGAAGAAACGCCAAATGTTAAGGAAGGAGACACTAAAAGTAACAAAGGTAAGAGAGACATGAAGGAAAGAAGGAAGAATGGTAGGTATATGACAGTTACTGACATTCCAAGGGCAGCATCAAGTGAGGGAGTTTGATTGGGACGGTACATCTGTCAAATGATAACGCCGGTGTCCTAAGGCAAGCTCAGCGTGGACACAAACCTCGCGTAGTGTAAAAGGGCAAAAACTGGCTCTTGCTTCTTAAACATGATTTTGTTCATCACAGCGAAGGCTTTTCGAACCTGAGTGGTTGCAAGTAACATTCATCATCCTCTTGGTTCCTCGCCAAAGCAAAAAAAATAAGTGTTTACTAATAGCAAGATTGAAAAAATATTTGTGTACTCAGACTGAAAGGGCTGAAGGTATGAAACCTTCCCCTATGTAGAAAAAATCGTCTGCTGGTAGCTGGAATGAAGTTTTTAAGATATATCGCATCCTGTTAAAGGTAATCAGTTGGCTGCACTGAGTTAATATAAACAGATTGGAATCGTTCGTTGTCAGCTGGAGTAAAATGTGTAGTTCTCTATTGTCCAGCAGATATTTTAATATTATCTATCTATCTATCTATCTATATCTATATCTATAACTATCTCTCTCTCTCTCTCTCACTCTCTCTCTCTCTCTCTCTCTCTCTCTCTCTCTCTCTCTCTCTCTCTCTCTCTCTATATATATATATATATATATATATATATATATATATATATATATATATATATTGCCAGACGCCATAATCGCGTAAAGGGTGGTCACAAACAAATCGCCTCCATATCGGCCTGTCCCCTGCAATTTCACTGCCCTGTTCTCAACTCACACCCCCCTCTCTCATACACATCTATACTCCATCCCTCCATCTAATCCAGGGCCTCCCCTCCCTCCTCCAGCTCACTCACATACTTTCTCCTCGTCAGTCTCTCGCTCTGCATCCTCTCTAAATGTCCAAACCACCTCAGTGTATTTCTCCTATCGCCTGCTTTGATGGAGTGTGTGGTGAAATGCTGAAGCATGGGGGAGAGATAGTAGTAGAATGGATGTGGAAGATGTGCAGATTGGCCTGGGAGGAAGGTAGAGTCCCGGAGGATTGGAAGTCAGGTATAATTATTCCCTTGTACAAAGGAAAAGGGGAAAAAGAAGTGTGTGGTAATCATAGGGGCATCTGTCTTCTTAGTATAATAGGAAAAGTGTATGGTAGGATACTTATAGACAGACTTAGAGAAAGAACAGAGAAATTAGTTGGAGAAAAACAGGGAGGCTTTAGGAAGGGAAGAGGTTGTGTAGATCAGATATTCATTCTTAGATCTTTAGTGGAAAAGTTTCTAGAGAAGGGAAAGAAGTTGTATGCGGCTTTCATGGATTTGGAGAAAGTATATGACAGGGTGGATAGACAAGGATTGTGGAAAGTGTTAAGAATATATGGAGTAGATGGGAAGTTGTTGAATGCTGTGAAGAGTATGTACGATGGTGCGAAGGCTGCAGTGCGTGTGGATGGTGAACTAAGTGAATTTTTCTCTTTGAAAGTTGGTTTGAAACAGGGATGTGTCATGTCTCCATGGTTGTTCAATCTGTACATGGATGGGGTAATAAAAGAGGTACAAGGTAGGGTAGTGGATGTTGGAGTGGCCTTGGTGAGAGAGGATAGTGTTTGGAAACTCCCTGTACTGTTGTTTGCAGATGATACTGTGTTGTTGAGTGAAGACGAAGGGGAGCTGCAAGGCTTGGTGGATGAGTTTGAGAGAGTGTGTAAGAAACGGAACCTAAAGGTGAATGTAGGGAAGAGTAAAGTGATGGTCTTTGAGAGAGGTGAATTTAGTGAATGTACAGCGAGGTTAGATGGTGAGGAATTGGAAAATGTGAGTACGTTTAAGTATTTGGGTAGTGTGATGAGTAAGGATGGAGGTTTGGAGGGTGAAGTGCTTGAAAGGGTACAGCAGGGAAGAAAGGTTGCTGGTTCCTTGAAAGCAGTGATAAGAAACAGGGAAGTGAGCATGGAAGTGAAAAAGTTACTACATGACAGTATTGTGATACCAACTCTAACGTACGGAAGTGAAGCTTGGACATTGTTGGAAGGACACAAGTCAAGAGTGAAAGCAGTGGAAATGAGTTATTTAAGAGGAGCCTGTGGAGTCACGTGGAGAGACAGGCTGACGAATGAGGATATAAAGGAGCGTTGCGGTGTGGATGTGGATGTGATAGGAAGCGTTATGAGGAACACACTGAGGTGGTTTGGCCATGTGGAGAGGATGGAGGGTGAAAGACTGACGAAGAGAGTGTATGTGAGTGAGGTGGAGGGGGGAAGAGGGAGGGGGAGGCCGAGGATGAGATGGAGGGATGGGGTGGAGAGGTATATGAGAGAGGGGGGTGTGAGTTGGGAGCAGGGCAGTGAAATGGCGGGGGACAGGGCGACTTGGAGGCGATTTGTTTGTGGCCACCCCAAACGGGATTGAGGCGTCTGGCAATAGATAGATAGATAGATAGATAGCCTGCTTTCACATCCGCATCCACACCACAATGCTACTTCAATTCTTCATTTGTCTGTCTGTCTCTCCAAGTGACTCCACATGCTCCTCTCAAATAAATCATTTCCACTGCTCTCACTCTTGACTTGTGTCCCTCCAACAAGGTCCGAGCTTCACTTTCATATGTTAGAGTTGGTATCACAATACTGTCATGCAGCGACATTTTTACTTCCATTCACACTTCCCTGCTTCTTATCACTGCTTATCAACTTTCTTCCTTGTTGTACCCTTTCAAGCACTTCACCCTCTAAGCTTCCATCTTCACTCATCACACTACCCAAGTACTAAAACGCACTCACATTTTCCATTTCCCCCTCATCCAACCTCGCTGTATTTTCACTGACTTCACTTCTCTCGATGGCCATAACTCATTCACCATGCCTTGCAGCTTCCCTTCCTCTTCACCTAACAACACAGTACCATCTGCAAACAACAGGACAGGGAGTTTTCAAACACTGCCCTCTCTCATTAGGGCTGCTGCAGCATCCACTGCCCTACCTTGTATGTTCTTTATAACCCCATCCAAATTCAGACTGATCAACCATAGAGACGTGACACATCCTTGTTTCAGTCCAACCTTCAAACAGAAAAATTCACTCAGTTCACTGTCCACACACACTGCAGCCTTAGCACCGTCACACATACTCTTCACGGTATTTAGCAACTTCCCATTCACTCCATATATTCTTAATAATTTCCACATTCCTAGTCTATCCATTCTGCCATATGCTTTCTCCAAACCCATGAAGGCCACATAAAACTTCTCTCCCTTCTCTACAGACTTTTCCATTAAAGACCTAAGAATGAATATCAAATCTACACAACCTCTTCCCTTTATTCCCTGTTCTTCTCCAACTAATTCCTCTGTTATTTCCCTACCTTTGTCAATAAGTATCCTACCATATACTTTTCCTATTACACTAAGAAGACAAGTGCTCCTGTGATTACCACATACTTCTTTTTCCCCTTTTTCCTTTGTACGTGGGAATAATTATACCTGACTTCAATCCTCTGGGACTTTACCTTCCTCCCAGGCCAATCTGCACATCTTCCACATTCATTCTACTACTATCTCTCCCTCATGCTTCAGCATTTCACCACACACTCCACCAATTCTTGGGGCTTTCCCCAGCCATTGACCAAAATAAATACTTTAGACATAACTTTCATCTCTCTCTCTCTCTCTCTCTCTCTCTCTCTCTCTCTCTCTCTCTCTCTCTCGCTCGCTCGCTCTCTCACTTCCTTCCTTCTTGATAAACCCCTATAAACGAATTCCTGCACTTTGAACTTCAAGTCACTGAACTTCTCTTCTGTGAGCCCTGAAGCCAAAAAAAAGTGAGAGGGGTATAAAGTTTGTCTGAAGCCTTGGAACATGTCTTTCGCGGAGAGAGAGAGAGAGAGAGAGAGAGAGAGAGAGAGAGAGAGAGAGAGAGAATAATGCACGTAAACATTCTTCCTTTTTTTTTCTTACTTTATCTTCTCTCTTCCCCTCCCTTCTAGTTCAGTTTTCTCTCTCCTCTCGCTTCGTCTCGTCTGTTTATTCTTTCACCAATTCTACCCTCTCTCTCTTCCCCTTTCCCTCCCTTTCCTTTCTCCTCTCTTCTCCAGTAGTTTCTTCTCCTCATCCTTTCATTCCCTTCTTCACCTCTCTCTTTGTGTCCTATTTATCCTTCTCCTTCGCTTCTCAGTTGTGTCGTGTTTAAGCAGCTTATTTAGTGGGAAGTTTGCAGAGGTGCGGTGAAGTCAACTGGTAATGATGGCCTACGTGGAGATGAGGCAGGCAGACCGGGGCGAAAGGCAGGGGATGAAAGGGGGGAAAGAAAAGGTGGTGAGAAAGAGAAGGGAGGAAGGCAGGATGGAAGGAAGGAGAGGGGACCGGGCGTTAGGAAAGGAGATGGAGCTTAAAGAGGGGAGATGACGAACGAGCATGCAGCTAGGTAGGCGGTGGGGAGGAGAAAATGTAAGGTATGTGGTGCAGGTGCTCTTCTTCGCAGAGATCAAATGAGGACACCTGAGGAGAGGAGGGTGGATGGAGAGGGAGAGAGGCAACGAGTGTAGGCCGTAGGGGTTTAAGAGAGAGGGGCATGATGGGGATGAGAAAGAACAGTATTGAAGGATGGGGAATGAGTAGGTAAATAATGTCGAGGGGACCAGTGAAGGGTGAAGTTAAGCATGGTGGGGGAAGAGTGAACCAGAGGGAAAGAAGAGTGGGGAGAACGAAGGCAGGAGGTCGGAAACAGGACCGCTGGTAATGGGAGCAATAGACAGTGACAGGCAGGTAGAGAAAATAGCCAGATACACAATAAAAATTCAAGTGGAATACTAGTAAAACGAAGACACACAAAAATTAAAACACACAGGAAAGGCAGATAAAAATGGGAGACAATAAGAGCCGTGAATGAGGAAAAATAAAGAACGCGGAACTAAGAGTCATACAATGAAAAACAGGGAGGTAGGCCTTTCCAGCCACACCCAGACATACAAAAACAGGTAGCCAGCAAGACAAACAAAAACCTCTCGACTGACCGATTATAGTCTCTGAGCTTATTCCAACATGAGCGTGGATTTTTTTTTTTTTGTAGTTGGGGGGGGGGAGGAGTGTGGGACAGTCGGATACTCTTACATGGATTAATGACAACGAAAGCATACTACAGTACTCCACACTACAACACGCATCCCAGAGCCTATGTAAAGAATCACAGTGATTTACTGTAGGATTATCGTTTTCATTTTACACCTGCGAACGCGATAGTGTGACGTGTGTTGTGTTTTGCTCAATGGGCGCGCGTGCGCGCGTGTGCGTGTGTGTGTGTGTGTGTGTGTGTGTGTGTGTGTGTGTGTGTGTGTGTGTGTGTGTGTGTGTGTGTGTGTGAGACTCAATAACTCAAGTAGTTACACGTCCCCGGGGGACGGGTATTGTTTTCACTTGGTATGTCTGTATGTTTGTCTGTGTCTATCTGTCTGTTATCACCTTTATGCGAAAACTATAGGTGCGATTTTGACTAAAATTACAGGAATGATGGGCTATGATATTCTGATCACCTGATTAAATTTTGGGTCAAACTGGGCCAAGGACCAGGCTGTATTTCCTCCAAAAATGTAAAAAAAAAAATAAAAATCGTTTTTATCGTCATAACTCTTTTCATATTCCTCCTATCGACATGAAACCAAAACGTAAAGGTACATCATTCAAATCTGCATCCTATAACATGCCTCAGGAGGGTCATGTCATGTGGGTCGGGCCTAAACTTTCAAATGGACATAAAATCGTAAAATATCACCCGATTTACTCCAACCTTGATATGTGACATCTTTGACTAGATATCTTGTTGTATTTATACGTCAGCACTGAAATGACTGCAGGGTAGGGGTTTGCTGCACTTGGCCACCACTTTTTTTTTTTAAACTGATTTTCCAACCCAGGAGAAAGGTTTGGAGGCAGCGGAGGCGTTGATACGTTAGTTTTGAGAACAATATTTCAATGGTTAAGGTAAGAGGACTAGGTGAAAATTCGACCTAGCATGGTCAGCTTCAGCAGGTCTGACCTGATTCACACCATACTGATGGAAAGACTGAGGCTGGAAGCATGAACGAACTAGTCGATTCTGAGAGCACTCAAAGGACCTGATCCAGTGCAAGGTTAAATTTCGATCCAAGTGTGTCTCTGTGAACAAATTTACTGAAATAGTTTTAACAAGACTTGCGTCAAACATTGGAAGTGTTGATGGTCAGCCAAGGGATTTTCTTTTTCAAGATTCGAATTTAACCTAACTAGATTAGTTTAAACTGTCTTGATCACATTTAAACAATACTTAGTGGTGCAGCTGAGAACGAGGGAAGAGCAAAGCTGGTCAATAATAATCAAAGATCGAGGTAACAAGGAAAGGTCAAAAGTCGACCCGTGTGTGACTTTGTGTGTAACGAAAACAACAACTAATAATAATAATAATAATAATAATAATAATCGGATTCACACCAAAGTTGTTGACAGGGTTGGGGTGCTGCTCAGGGATTGACCAAATAATGTTGAGAATTTTATAGGTCAAAGTTTAATGTGACATTAAAGAAGCTTACTTTCAATTTAGATCATACAATTTGGATAGGTTCTTCGTACGGGATAGAAGGAAGAAGAGATTCTCTTAAAAAGAAAAAAAAATCAAGATCAAAGAAAAAAATATTATGGTTATATGACAGGGTAAACTTTAAATGTTTTTATCTGCAACAGATCAAACTTGGTGGAAAAGTTGACGGTAGGGCAAGAACGAAGGGATTTGAATTTAAGAATAATTAGCCAAAGGTCAAGATCACGAAGCAAGGTCTAAGTTCAAAACAAATCGGTCGATTTGTGTGTGTGTGTGTGTGTGTGTGTGTGTGTGTGTGTGTGTGTGTGTGTGTCCACAATATGTCGATGATCAATGTCAAACTAAAAGAAAAAAAATACATAATTATCAACCGGTACATAATTTCCGATGGGTTTCAAGTAAAGGATGGATGAAATGACATTGTTTGGGGAATAATCCGTCCGTCAAAGATCAAGGTCACAAGGCAGAGTCTAATAAACATAAACAGTTTTTATATCACATACGAAAAACCCGGTGAAATAAATGGAGATTAGCCGAGGATGAAGATATTTGATTTTGAAACCAACAGGTCAAAGGTCATGATCATAGGACAAGGTCAACTCAAACAATTTTGAGACGATATTTTTTCTAAATAACAGACCTGAAGGAGGAAAAACAAATGAATAAAAAAAATAATCCATGCACCAGATTACTGGCGTATTCATTAAAAAAAAAAAAAAAAAAAAAAAACTGAAACAGTTGGATTTCAATAGCTGTAAAGTGAAGTTTCGGTGAAAACAACTTTGGGGAAGCGAGTTCCAGATAGATGAACAAAACATCATTGAAAAGTTGAAGGTGCGGAATGAATTAAGTAACTTGATTTTAAGAACAAACTGTCGAAAATCAAGGACAAAGGCAATGTCAAATATTTAGCATTCCAAACAATTGTAGCGTGTGAATGTTATAGTACTTGGGTGCTGCTGCTTGTGAATCTTGCATTTAACAATTGCAAATGTGCTTGGTGCTTTAGTTGCGGAGTACATCAGCCAAAATGTATTACAAATCAATGTTTAATTGATTTTACTGATGTGGAGGACGAGAGACGAAACCACAGATAAGCACATTGTTTACGGTGTATAAAATCTGGGCAAATCTGAGGAGCAAAGTCCCAAATATCCTGCGACATACATGAATTTACAACCACCAAGTATAAAAAGATGACCCTAACATAAATCGCGCTGGAATTATCAGCCTCAAGGGTAACCTAGGCTGAATTTTATAAATACGGGAAATTAACAAACCAGGTATGAGGAGGAATGTGAATAACTGCATGACTCTTCCAAGTAACCCGTGAAAGAGACAAGAAACTATGGAATGGTTAAGGTTCATACTTACAGTACATACGCTGACCACGTACTGCAACACTATTTACCTGAAACAAGAGATCAAAATGTCAAATTAGACTACCGGAACATACGAATTATAATTTAGTTTAGAGTCATCAAATAATAAAATCATAACACAAATTATTTTTGCGTTGTGGTCTCCATGTGTCGTAACGTTTCTCCAGCATAAGTTAACCCAAAAATTGTAATTGATAGTTATTACTGAGGAGAGCGGTAATCACACTAGGCCTGCCACTATCTGGCACTAAGTCCCACGTTCTCAGAGATTAATAGGCTACCTATGAATAACGTGAATATTTAGAAGTTTACTACGTATAACGCTGAACTCAAGCACCATGAAAACATATATAGGGGGTGGACAATGGACTAAGTGATCACTCCCGGTTGGCGTACTGAGGAATCATGGAGAGAAGAGTTTCACATCCTTCTTGTTTGGGAATCAAATCATGCTGTCTGTTAAGCTGAACTGGGTCAGCGGTCATTCTTTTCTGAACCAAATACTAAATATTCATTTATAAAAGAAATAAAGCATTTTTATAACATTAAAATAATATGTTACACAATTACAGAAATAATTTTCAATGAAGTAAAAATCTATCCGACACAGATTAAGCGGTACAAACACGTTTTAAGTGAGCACCTTATGTTAATGAAAAAAATCTAAATAACCATTGCATACCTTAATATATATTCTCATCACCATCTATCTATCTATTGGCAGACGCCTTAATCCCATACTGGGTGGCCACAAACATATCGCCTCCACGTCGCCCTGTCCCCCTCCATTTCACTGCCCTGCTCCCAACTCACACCCCCCCTCTCATCCTTGGCTACCCCCTCCCCCTCTCCCCCTCCACCTCATTCACATACACTCTCCTCGTCCGTCTCTCACTCTCCATCCTCTCCACACGGCCAAACCACCTCAGCGTGTTCCTCCTAAAGCTTCCTATCACATCCACATCCACACCACACCGCTCCTTCACATCCTCATTTGTCAAGCTGTCTCTCCATGTAACTGTACATGCTCCTTTCAAATAACTCATTATCAGTGCTCTCACTTTTGACTGCTCTCCTGCCAAAAAGGTCTAGGCTTCACTTCCATACGTTAGAGTTGGTATCACAATACTGCCATGCAATAACTTTTTCACTTCCATGCTCACTTCCATGTTTCTTATCACTGCTTTCAAAGAACCAGCAACCTTTTTTCCTTGCTGTACCCTTTCAAGCACTTCACCCTCCAAACTCCCATCCTTACTCATCACACTACCCAAGTACTTAAACGTACTCATATTTTCCATTTCCTGATCATCCAGCCTCACTGTACATTCACTGACTTCACCTCTCTCAAAGACCATCATTTTACTCTTCCCTACATTCACCTTTAGATTCCGTTTCTTACACACTCTCCGAAACTCAGCCAAGCCTTGCAGCTCTCCTTCCTTCTCACTTAACAACACAGTGTCATCTGCAAACAACAGTACAGGGAGTTTCCAAACACTGCCCTCTCTCATTAGGGCCACTCCAGCATCCACTGCCCTACCTTTTATAACCCCATCCATGTACATATTGAACAACCATGGAGACATGACACATTCCTGTTTCAACTCAACCTTCAGATAGAAAAATTCACTCAATTCACTATCCACATGCACTGCAGCCTTGGCACCCTCTCGTACATACTCTTCACAGCATTCAACAACTTCCCATCGACTCCATATATTCTTAATACTTTCCACAATCCTTGTCTATCCACCCTGTCATATGCTTTCTCCAAATCCATGCAGGCAGCATACAATTTCTTTCCCTTCTCTAGAAATTTTTCCACTAATGGTCTAAGAATGACTATCTGATCTACACAATCTCTTCCGTTCCTAAAACCACCATGTTCTTCTGCAACTAATTTCTCTGTTATTTCCCTAACTCTGTCAATAAGTATCCTACCATATACTTTTCCTATTACACTAAGACAACAAATGCCCCTGTGATTACCACACACTTCTTTTTTACCTCTCCCTTTATACAAGGGAATAATTATACCTGACTTCCAATCCTCTGGGACTCTACCTTCCTCCCAGGATAATCTGCACATTTGCCGCATCCATTCTGCTACTATCTCTCCCCCATGCTTCAGCATTTCACCACACACACTCCATCAATTCCTGGGGCTTTCCCCATTTTGACTTTCTTCATTGCTTCCACAACTTTCATCCTACTGATTTCTTCCTGTCTTCTCACCTCCCTCCTTCTCCCAGCCATTCCCCAGCCACTTATACTTGCATTGCTTTCATTTTCTATGTTCAACAATTGCTTAAAATGTTCTCTCCATCTGCTCACTTTTTCTCCTTTCTCAACTAGTATTCTACCATTTTTATCTTTCATTCCCCTACTAACTTCATTGCCACCCTGTCTAACTCTCTTTACCTCTTTCCAGAACATTTTCTTACAGTCCCTCCACTTTACACTCAAATTTCTTCCAAATTCCTCATCCACTCTCTTCTTACTCTCTCTTACTAATCTTTTCACCTCTCTCTTCTTTTCTACATATAACTCTCTCTTCCGTATCTCAACTTCTTCCACGCCCCTATTTCTCTTCCATTCATTATATGCTTTCTTCTTTTCTGCCACAGCCTGTCTCACCTCTGCATTCCACCATGCTGTTCCTTGCACCCTCTTTCGTCTTCTCTTCTCCCCACACACCACTTTACATGCTGCACGTATTTCTTTTGTGAATATCTTGCACACACCTTCCACGTCCTCCATCTGCTCCATTTCATATTTACCCAATCGTTCCTTCATTTCTCTCTTATATTCTGCCTTTTCTCATCCTCTTGTAACCTTTCCACAC
>NC_137069.1:49792381-49794881 GCF_032717465.1 Coenobita brevimanus | reverse complement strand
ATAATTTGAGCTCAACTCACAATTGTTATAGTTATTGTGGTCTGGTGTTTCCAATCTAGCAGAAAACTTATAACTATCCGAGAGGAGCCGAATACAGTACTGTCAGAGACTCAGTGAGCTGTCACTTAGGACAATATGCCATGTCTTGTGCCTGTTGTACTAGTTTCGATAATTTATTTAATTCTTCCTTCTCACCACTTAGTCACTGTTAGACTTACATTTAATTTTAACAATTGTATATTTTTCTAAATCACTTTAGCCTTCCTTGGTTGCTACTCGATGGTAAATGGATTAGGAAGAGCATGAATTTCATTCCTTTGTTTCTTGGCTTAACCCTGATATCTAACCTGATATGCAAAAAAAAAAAAAAAAAAAAGCATAACATTGATCCTTGCAAAAACTTCGTGGTACGAGAGAGGAAATCTCACGTATACAAGGTATGTCACAACCCTCCCAAAGCACCTCTAAAGAGGTATGTTGCAGCTCATAGATTAATTTACTAGCTCACGTCTCTCGTTTCTGCACCCCTAAAGAGAACTGCATGTAAAAGTATAGGCAGCCTCCTTTCAAATAACTTATTTCCAATGCTCTTGCCTTTGACATGTGTTCTTTCTACAGCGTACAAATTTCACCGCCGTCTGTTAGTGCATGGAGCACAATACTCCTCCAGTAAAATTACATTTTTGTTATTCCGTTATATTCATGTGCATGAGCATAGTTATGTACTGCAGTGGCAGGTTTCTCACTCCTAAAATGGGAGGGCAATGCCACTACGCATATTTGAGACACGTTTTACTGGTCCTTGGGACAATCTGTCTGTCAGTTGAGGAATGATCCACCCTCATGCACGAGGACATTTGAGGGTAGGTTGAGAGGTGTATGTGAAACACTGTTGTTGAAGTGGCTTTGTTTATAAGTATGGAAATTTGTACATTAGAAGGGAATACCCGTGAACTATTATACCATCTTAAATGTCCGTTCCAGGCAGAAGCAACCTCAGATTAAGAAGACTGGTAAACTCAGCGCTACTGAGTCAGCCAGCAGTCCCCTGTTTTATATCCTTGCTACAATCAAGCACATTCATCAAGTTTAAAAGATACGTTTCGTTAGCTCCCATCCCTGAGCCCTAGGAAAAAAAATCTCGACAGAAAGGAAAAGTGTAATCCATCTCCCAGTATTATATATATATATATATATATATATATTATATATATATATATATATATATATATATATTGCCCAAAAGGGGGCAAGAAAGGCCTAAGAAGCCTCCTCTGGTCACCAGGGTGCTACGAAAAAGGGCTAATTCAAAGCATGGGGCCGACAAACCTCGTGACAGAAAATGAGACCCTCGCTACTACTACTTGGGCTGGCGCTTGTTGCCGGGTTTTGGGCTAGTTGGCCTAAGAGCTAATCAATTATTCAGTAACTGATTAATTCAGAGATCAAAACATTTCTAGGCAAACCTGAGGGTCCGGGAAAATAAGTCTCAGATAGCAAGGCTATATGTAAACATCATCCTGATGTATGGGTTAATTTGCAGTTACCGGTAATATCACTGGCAGAGTTTTAAAACGAAGTACAGTATGATGTTAGTACTTAATATTTTGATAAGTTTCTTGACCCCAAAGATGGCATTACTGGGTACTGAAAATCATCGCTCACTGTTTCAAAGTATGTTACAGGCAAATGTATTATTATATGTAACAATACCATACACAGAAATCACTTTTAAAAGAATAAACGTACTGAACATGCTATGGCTACGAGAACACATAAAGCAGTCAACCTGTGCAATATTCATAAGATTGCTAGTGAAACCATGAAACCCTGGTCATTTCAGCGTTAATAAAATCGCTCGGCTGAAAGAGGCAAAAAGAAAATGGATGTCCAAATATTATCCCTATGGTCAAGATAGACGTTTCTGCACTTATAAAGGTAGTGTAGATTGTTCCTAATCATTGCAATGCGACATATATATAAGCTGAATAAAATCGCTGGGCAGCAAGAATAAAAGACCACTGTACAGTCGTCAACACAAATTCGCTGCAAGTCTGCTCGTGTGATGCGAGTCCTTTCGTCTGGCAACAGTGTAAGGGGACTAGTTGCCACGTAGACTTCTATATACTTTAACGACGTGTTTTTTAAAAGTGGTACTAGAGGCTGGCTAGAGTAAAATATTATGTATACCGTATTTAATTAGTAAAAAAAAAAGTGCAAAAGCTGACAAAATGTTTTGAAACGACTTACGAGCGTAATACTCTGACATTCCTCTTAACCGTGTCTAAACTCCCTTCCCCTCTCTCCTCCTTTCTCCTCCTGATGTTCCCCCACCCCTCCTTCCCCCTCCTACTCCCCACTCACGTTCATGCCTCTCCACTTTCTCCTATCCCCACTCTCTCTACCTTCGTTCATTTATCCACGGCACTAACCGTGGATGGTAGGATACTTATTGACAGAGTTAGAGAAAGAACAGAGAAATTAGTTGGAGAAGAACAGG
>NC_137069.1:49759881-49787381 GCF_032717465.1 Coenobita brevimanus | reverse complement strand
TCAGGGTGCTTGAAGCTCTCGCAATTAATTCCAGAATTAGACCCCCGTTGGAGATGTTGCATGGTTGGTGTGGACTGCATAGAATGAAGGGGGACTAGAGGAAAGATTTGGGAAATGGAGAGATGGAATGAGACTCAAGAGTTTAGATTAATAAAGAAACGTGATGCAATCTAGGGATGGTGGTGGTTGTGTTAAAGCATAGAGTGTGGCCATGTTCAGTTTGCCACAAGTGTGAGGGAAGTAACTCCATCTTGTGAAGTGTTTGTGGTAAGTGGCGGCATAAGAGATATTGTGGTACTAGAGATAAACTGAAAGATAATGCTGATTTCATGTGTGCTGTGTGTCGGGGGGAGCATGCAGAGATTGTGAAGCGTGAAAGAAATGATCTTGCTGGAGAGTCTCTTGAGTGTATGGAGGAGTTTTGTTATTTGGGGGACATTATGTGCTGGAGGAGTGGTTGGAGGAAGTTCAGGGAGTTAATGCCCCTCCTGACTTTGAAAGGGCTCTCCCATATCATGTTATAGGATATTTGCATGCTTCATGTGTTAAGAGTACAATGCGGTATGGTAGTGAGACCTAGGCAGTAAAGGAAAACAGTATTCGTAGGCTCAAAAGTACTAGAGAAATAACAATGATTAGATGGGTGTGTAGTGCGTCCTTGAATTCGAGACCTGGGGGAGGGTGGGCATGGATTGCGATTGAAGAGTTGAGAGGAAGGATGTGACTGGAATGTATTGGTGCTGTGATAAGGAGGGGTAAATTGAGGATGACAGTTGGGTGCGGAAGGTGAGACGTGTAAACATCAGGGGTAGGGTTGCGAAAACCAGACCGAAAAAAAACCTGGAAGAGGTGATGGAGTGTGGTCTCAGGGAAAAGAAACTAAACAGGGAGGTTGCCAGAGATCGAGCAGCTCGGAAAGCCACAATTAGGTGGGCAACGCCGGCTCATGCAAGCATCCTGGAGCCTTTGTAAACGATACGATGAGACAATATACGTAACAGTACTATACAAGCACCATGAGACAACTTACTTGTTTGACAAGAGGCTTTTCGACATAAGTGTTATGTATACTGTACATTTGATTAATCCTTTCGTAATAGGCCTCTCCCTTAAAATAACATTCGTGTGTAGACAGTAATAATACAAAAAAAAAAAAAAAAGATATTGGCCTACGTGGGCAGGAGAGGTTGAAAACTACCACACTTTGCACTGGCAATGATGATCAAGCAGTTGGAGGGTTTATACGCTGTCCAAATTATCCCATTTACTGCTATGGACAAGTAGTGGTATTTTATTCTGGCCAACACCATGCAATTAGACCCAGTTGTGAAACTTCTACCAGCCAATGGGTTTCAAAACGCTTTCGATGAAATTATTTCGGTACGATTAAATATATTTTTAGTCTGTTCTGCGCAATTTAAACACGATTTTAAGCAACCTATGAGAGACTTCTCGCACACAGGATATTAATGAAGGCTGAATTTAACATCTTCGTATTAAAAGCGTTATCTTGAGCTGAGGAAAGTAGTCAACAGATAGATATAAAAAATTCTACAGACGTCCTTGGGCTTAAGAGGTTAAAATTTTCAGTGCTCTGAATGCACTTTTCTTTTTCTTTTTAATACAAGTATATACCAGACCTTTCTTCCACACAGCAGCACCGACAGATTCACCACAATACCCTCCCCTGTATTCCCTGAACAGCAACTATACCACGTCGAGCTCTGTTGGAAGTATGAGACTGCTAACGCTATTGTCAGTTTTAGTGACCTTATGTGGTGGAAAGGCAATAAACTCAAGCCTTTTTTTCTTTGTCTTCCAGGTAGTGCATAATTATAAGACAGGCACAGTAGAATTTTCCCCTGACTGAGACGGAATTAGGTTTTTGTGTGACTCTCAACGCTTATCAGTGCCTTCGACTCCATGATGTAACTGGTGGACATCGCCCTTCCCTACCACTGGGTTCAAATAAACTGAATGAAAGGACGAGATATGGAAGCAACAACTTATTTTCTTCTTTCAGGATATGGAAGTTAATATTCTCTATCTTATCAGGATTCTTTTGAAAGTTGAATATTTACACACATAACGTATCAACAATTTTACAGAAAATTTGAGATACCTAGACAACCAATAAAAATTATATAATTACATCTCTTGCATGTAATTCACGCTTTATCCATAGCTTAGAGTGATAGATGTTCATATAAGGTGTTGCCAGGTTATTTTCCAGTTTGTGGTGCGTGTGGTGCATCATGTTTCGGGCATCGACATACGAGTAGTTAGACATTACACTAGTGTTCCACTGCCCTTGATAACACTGCATTGTGATGTCAGTAACTTGGTGAAAACATTCACTTTACCCTTCACTGTATTTTCCACAGGTATCAGGAAAATATTTTAGGTCAGCTTTCAGCAAGTGCTTTTTCACATAACCTGGAGATCCTGGATCATGAACGCTGAATCACTGTTTGAACTAGTTTCTTTTAATCTGAAATTCAAATATTTCATTTAAAATATGTTGAATAACAGCCTCAGAAATGAATCATGCCTTCAACTCCTTTAGTTTAATGTTCATATTGTTTTCAAGAACTGAGCCTATCAAATGCCAGCTTTTATTTTCATGTCACTTATTTTGGAAAGCTAGCATTCAATGTCCTTAAATGTTTTGTTGTCTTTCTTCAGGACTTTAACAATTTGCCACATAAATAGTAAACTTAAATGTAGCTGCGCGGAAAATACATTTTTGGCACCTCTGTGGAGATTGCGGCAATTCTAGAGACACAAGGAACATAAGTACATGGTGTATCCACCTTGATGGCGGTGCAGAAGTGCAATAACATCTCGAACTCTACCTATCAATGAGCTGTGCTTACTGTATTTTAATGCTGTAAATTAAATTTCCATATTCTCATATGACCCAGACATCTACAATGAACGCCCAACAAGAATGAAGGCAACAGATGCTCCGTTTTATATAACAGACAACTTTCTGGCTCATTTTTGAAGAGTCTGTGAATAGTCGCCGGCCAGTTGCCCTGTATGGCATTCCCATATGCTCAACCTGCCCCTTGAAATCAGTTAAAAAAAAGAACTAAACATTATAAAAAACGGTGTAATTTTATGAAAAAGTCTTGATGCTGACCTGAAATGTCTTTATATCTTTGCCGCACCAAATAGGGGCAGCCTAGCGTAGTTGTTGTCCATTACAGTGTTACTTACTCAATTATTTACCATTTTGAAGAATGCAATCTCGGACTAGCATTCTCTGCAGTTAAGGCAGCTCCCTAAGACCTAGACAATTTATTTATGGGTAGGGCTTGACAATATCGTTTTCTAAGATATGCATGCAGAGTATGAATATACTGGAATGATTCACGTAACACAGAAGAGAAGGGCAAGGAATAATAAGGATACTAAATATCTTACTAAGAGGTGTTTTGGAACTATCTTAACCGACAAGAATACGGATCTAGTCTTATGAGGTGTGTGTTAGAAGAAATAAACTTCGCACAGTGGTAGACCTCCACCCAGATCACCCCCACAGGGTGGAAGAGGGGGTGGCAGATCCCAGAGGTTCCTGCCCAGGCTGTTATACATGTTAAAAGTTTTTGACATAGGAACACTATATATTGCATTATGGTAGACCTTTACCCTTTTCAGGACTGAAACAGGAGTGGACACTCTAGGACACCTCCTACGGAGGAGGTTATCCCCGGGGTTCCCGACAAAAGCCATTATGCATGGCCCTTTTTTTTTTCTTTTGCTATAAGTACGAAATTTTTCAAAGTGCTAAAACTTCACTCAGACCCTTGCTTAGGAATGGTAGCGCTCGCGCTTCATGACCATAGGGTTGGCAGTTCGAGCCCGGACCAGGATACCATATTTCTGGTGTGAGATGTAGCGGTTTCTCCAAGAACCTCTGCTTGCCCTGCAAAGCTAGATGGTCCATTGGTCCTTGCTCGGAAGATTGACCCTTTCGCTTAGGAACACAGAATTTGGCACAGTGGTAGACCTTTACCCAAAACAGAGCTTATCCAAGATAGGACCATAAGCAATCAATCCCCCAATATGAATAATTATTTTATCCCTTACAATGTTGCAGGAATGGGTGCGGCTATCAAAAGTCTTCTTTGTCTTCTTTGTTTTACGTCTAGTGTTTGTGATATGTTACTTTTCCCCCCGAGAAACCCTGATGAGGATATACCAATTTTGAAAAGCTAATACGAATATCTCGCAAATCAGACAAGGCACAGAAGTGAAATATATTTGAAATCAGCATAAAAAAAGAATTACACAAAAATACTGCAGAAAAGTGAACTACTGTTGAGAGAGAGAGAGAGAGAGAGAGAGAGAGAGAGAGAGAGAGAGAGAGAGAGAGAGAGAGAGGGAGAGAGTGAAAGAGAGATTAAACACGAAATCAGATGAACTGTTGATGGGTAGTTTGCCAGGGCACGATAATGACAACCTCAGAGTCGCGTGCTGCAACTATAGTACTTTAAATCTTATTCAGCCTTTATTTTCATTCCTTTAATATTTTTGCTTTCTCCACATGATAGCCTTCATTAACCCTTTTTACAACGGACCTCGTTAGTCTTAAAAAAAAAAAAAAAAAAAAAGAAATTGGAAGAAAAAAATAATCGGACTAAAATAAGTCAGGAAGTATGTTACTTTGTTCTAATAGAACTAACAAAAATTATTGACATAAGAAGTTAAAATGCTACCAGAAAATGAATATATATATATATATATATATATATATATATATATATATATACATATATATATATTTATATATATATATATCCCATTGGATCCCAGGGGTACTGGGCGAGGCATGGCGCTTGGTGGGTACTAAGCGTACCGCCCTCCGCCTATCGGCTCAGTCGCAGAAGCTCATGGTCCCTACCCGGGGTTCCCTACTTTATACATATATATATATATGTATATATATATAATTATATACATATAGGCTCCAATGGGGAGTGTGTCGTCCTGTCTCAACTACCTCCCTTTCCTTGGGGAAGCGGCCTAGAGTATCTATATATATATATATATATATATATATATATATATATATATATATATAGAGAGAGAGAGAGAGAGAGAGAGAGAGAGAGAGAGAGAGGATGATATGTTATTGACAAATGAACTGGGAAAGTTTTAGAATTAAAAAGACCAATGTAAAAGGTAATTAAAAGTTGTCATGAAGCATTTGAGTCAGCTGAAAGAGCAAAAACAATGACTGTAAATTGGGGATAAGATGTCGATGAAACTTACGTATACCGTTGGTAGTGGCAAATATGTGTAGAGACTGTCAGCTGGAACTGATGAATAGGTTAACAACCAAGGGGCCGGAGTGAAACAAGATGGGAAAGACATTTATGCACAAGTGGAATGTGAGAACTCAGGGTGTTGATTATGACGATGAGCTGGGCTTAATGTTAGTACTAGCTGTTGATTGTGAAGGTACTTCATAAAGGACGATTATGATTTGATGCCACTTTCAATTAATAAAAAAAATGACTATTTGTTGCGTATCTGATTATCATATTCAGCTGTGGGAAACCCTTGTCCAACAAAGGGTTTGTTATTGCTTTATAGCTGTCTTTGGCAACAATATATTCCTTCTGCTAAGGCAAATCATCTCTTATAAGCTTCAATAGAATGGCTAGGTGGGGCTACGGCAGCGAATGGGTCTGGGCGTGAAATAATAAATATGCTCTTGCCAACGCTATGATTCAGTGGGAAATGGAGAAGAGGAGGGAGGAAGGATGAGAAGAGGGAGGAGGAAAGGGATAGGGAGGAAAGGGTTAAGGAAGAAAATGATAATGATGACAATAACAATGAACACGATAAAATAGGTAAACCATTATTCTTCTGACATGAAACTTAGAAAAGTAAATATTTAGCTCGCATTATTTATGAATGAGGTATACCTGTACAGTATATGAACCCTGCTCAATACGCAATTCATTTGCATATCGACATCGTTTTCTTACGATTTAGAGTTCATGCAAATATCCTCCACCACTCCCTCCACCCTGGGAACTTACTGACTGAGAGGAGCGGCGGACATAACACATCGATATGGTAATGGTGCAGCCATCGTGAAAAATGGTAGTCTGCGTTTTTTATCACCGGATTCCTTCTGCCAGGGGAGCTGAAGTGAAACGGACCAACGGTTGTGGAGGGCTGATGGAGTTAACCTTCTTCCTCTCTCTCCCTTTTCCTCTTCCTCCTCCTCTCTTTCTCCTTTTTCTTCTCACTCCTCTTCCCCTCCATCTTTTTCCGTCTCCCTCCTTCTTCTACCATATCTCTTCCCTCTCCATCTGTTTCTCCTTCCACCCATACCTGAAGCACTGGGGGGGTATAAGTCACTTCTCCAATCACAAAGTAAAGTTCCTCAGCCCCACCGACCTTTGCCATTCAGGATCCATAAAACATGGCTAGTACCTCACGCGTGTACTGAAGGGGCTTCCTAGTGTCAGGCGTGTGCACGGTAGCCGTTTAAGTACACACACACACACACACACACACACAAATAAGATAAAACTTTACTGAACGCAGAAAGCTAATCACAACACTGCGATGGCCCCTTCTTATTCTATTCTTGTTACTTTCGAAGCTTTTATTCTAAGTAGGAGAGATTTTTTAAACTGTGGTAGCTAAAATCAGTCTTCATTAGTCCATTCAGTAGGAAAGCCTTTCCTAAGACTGGATATATTACTGTTGAAACCAACCGTAAATAAAAAAAGTCATCACTGCTCCCCAGTTTTTAAGAGACACTTACTCAGTATTGCTTTCGTTGTTGGTTTAACTAGGTTGGAACAGCAGAAAATGCTTCATAAAAATATTCGAGTCCATTATTATATTTTGTTTTTATTTTTTTCTCCTATAGCACTCCTCTCCCTCTAGCCACACACACCACACTTCTCTGTAAAGCACATCTTTCTACTGTAACACACACACACACACACACACACACACACACACACACACACACACACACACACACACACACACACACACACACACACACACACACACATACACACACACACACACACACACAAACCTAAGACCCAAAGGCTAAATCTCCTCTTTTTCCTACAGCTTTGTTATTCACATAACCCAGCTGCAACAACCCCTTCAAAACGCTGACGTACTTTTATATTCTTGCTGCTGGTTTGGAATTAAACATATCGTTTCGTTTCGTTTTTAAATGCTCCAGCATGCTTGCATGCGTCGGCCTTGGTCACCCAGTGGCGGCTTTCCATGGAGCTCGATCTCTGGCAGCCTCCCTATTCAGTCCCTTATCACTGAGGTTACACTCAGTGACCTCATCTCAGGTCTTTTTCGGTCTACCTCTCTCAACCCTGCTTCTAACGTTAACACTTCTCATTTTCTGCACCCAACTGTCATTCCCCTTCCACTGCACATGCCCAAACCATCTCAGTTTACCCCTCCTCATCACAACACCAATACACTCCAGTCCCATCCTACCTCTTAACTCTTCCATCGTAAACCCTAGCCCCTCCAGGCCTGTCACTCAAGGACCCACTGCACATCCACTTGATTGTTGTCATATATGTACAGTCGACCCTTTGATCATCCTCTTCCTTTACTGCCCAGGTGTCACCACCATGCAGCATTACATTTCTAACACATGCCCCATACAAAGATCAATTAGCACAGAGGGAAAGCTCTCTCAACGTCAGAAGAGGCAACAGCTCCCTGAACTTCTTCCAACCACTTCTCACCCTAGCCACAGAGCTAGCTCCAGCCCTACTTAAGCACATTACACAGGTCTCCTAAATAACAAAACTCTGCCTCACACTAGACAGACTCACCACCAGTATCAATCCTTCCATGCCTGGCAATTTTCATATGCTCTTCCCGACACACCGCACCCACGAAATCAGCTTTATCTCACAGACTACCTTTAATATCACTACCGGCACATCTCTTATGCACCAGCTTATTACAAGCAGTGCACAAGATGGAATTACTTCCCACCCCCTTGTGGCAAACCGCACTTCAACACTCTCCCTCTTCTTTGACAGTACCTCCACCAACCCTAGATACCATCATCTTTGTAATATTAACATTTACTCCCAAGCCCCTGTTTCCCATACCATCTCTTCACTTCCTAACTCTTTCCTACACCTCCCTTTCATTCTCTGCAATCAACACCAAATCATCAGCATACAAGATCTCCCACAGGACTCCATTTCTGAAGTCGTGTGAGAGGGCTTCAAGTACCAACATAAACAACAATGGGCTCAAGACTGACCCCTGATGCACACCAACATTGATAGAATACTCAACATTCAAAGCTCGATTCACTCTTACCTGGGTGCAAACACCCACATACATTGCCATAACAATCCCTAACCAGCCACTCCTCAATCCCAAGTTTTCTCGTTGCCCACTTCACCATCTCCCTAAAGACTCTATCAAAAGTCTTCTCTAAATCAACCAAAAAGTACAGATCCCTTGTCTTTCCTATATATTCTTCCTGAAGCGGTTGAAGAATGAATATTGCATCAGTCGTCCCTTTGCCTGGCATAAACCCAGTCTGCACCTCTTTCTCTAATCATAACTTCTAGAACTCTCTCCATTACCTTATTTATCTGGTCCAGAAGCTTTATGCCTCTATAATTTCCTCTTTCCAGGGAATCATTATTCCCTCTGCACATATATACAATCACACTCTTCAGCCAATTGTTATGGGTCAACATACTCATATATAATGGTATTTATCGTCAGTAATAAACCCCAATCTTATATTATCTCCTGAGCCCTTCAGCATTTCAACTGTCAATCCAGACACACCTGCTACCTTCCCCACTCGCATCCAGCCTACTGTCCTGCTCACAGTAGCAGCGTCAATCAAAGGCTAAGGGCCAAACACTGAATCTGCTAGCTTCAAACCTTCCGTGTTCCAGTCAAACTCCTCATTCATCAACCGATAATAATGCTCTCTCCAGGTGTCTTTAATATCCCCTCTGTTCACTACTACCTTTCCTTCATTATTCTTGACTGCTCACCTATGCCCCTGTTTTCCCTCGTCATCTGATTTGCACCCTTAAATATTATTCCCTCTGTCTGTATTTCCAGCTTCTTATGATCTCCAGTCTTTCAAACGCAGTGTGTCCAGGCATCTCGAAATGATCGGATCTTGAATTTGGCTCTCTCTTGTATTTTGTTTTTCTCTTGTAAGGAACAACAATTAAGGGCTCGCGGCCTTTGGTTCCTTCTTCCTCGCACAAAAAAAAAAAAAAAGATTACACAGTAAAAGTCCCTGAGACTCAGATTTTTCCCTGTAAACCTCTTTTCTAGCCTAGTGCTCGGCAACCAAGTATTCCTCTTTGTTACAACCCCTTTCCCACTCCTGGAAAAGCCTTCTTTTCACCTTAACTGTAGCTTCTACACCCTCATCCCACCACCAAGTTACTTTATGTCTTGTAGGGCCTCTTGTCCATCCATGCACAGAATCATTAACCCTCAGGAGATTGTTCTTGAGAACTCTGTACTGTTCATTAACACTTCTGTCAAGAGATCCCAGTTCAGCCGCCATTCCAATAATCTTGCTATAGAAGGCATCCGTTACTGCTTGGTTTTCCAACATTCATATTTTCCTCCTAGGTGCATAGGTCCTGTTTTTCATCACCCGCTCCTTAAGCACCATGTCACATATCAATAACTTGTGTTGCTGCACACACTCCCTAGTCCCTATAAATTTAACATCCCTCATTAACCTCCCATCAGCCCTTCTTACCAGGAAATAGTGTATTTGACTGCTATTTCCCCCAGACTCGTATGTGTGTTGTACACAATCACGTTCACTGGCACCCCAAACTCGAGTATCCTTTCCCCTTCCTCAATTCTTGTACCATAAGCACATCACCCATGTACTTCTTCACATCCTTAAGCTGCTTCACCTACATGACCATTTAAGTCCCCTCCCGTTATTACAATCTCATCATCCCCCATACCACTTACTACTCATATTAAGTCATCCAAGAAGCTATCCTTCCTTACCTTATGTACGCCAGCCTGTGGAGCATATGCTGATGTAAATGAAAATGTTACCTCACTGAATAAACTTTTCACTACCATTAACCTTCCACTCAGTCTCATTACATCCACGACATATTCCACCCAGCTTCCTGGCCAACACACCCACACCACCATTTTCATCTGTCGTACCCTGCCAAATAATCTTGGATCGACAATCCCTCCTAGCAATCATTCTGGCTGATCCTCCCCTATATCTAACCTCCTGCAAACAGCCAACATCCACCAACCTCCAGCTTATCACCTTCATCGCATCTCCTGCTTAACCCCTCAAACTTCCCACATTCCATGATGCCACTCTGACTCCCTTGGGTGATTTAGTTTCTGCAGGTTACTTTGATTTTTCTTCTTTCTTGTCATTACCTGTAATAGATGAACAGGGAGAGGCAGACCACAGGCCCCACCCACCCGCACAGTCCAAAGCCCAGGCATGGGATCTGGGATCCATAGCCCACTAGCCTTGACCAGAGGCTGTGGCAGTGGCCTCAGGGCATCCTGCCAGGACAGCTGCAGGGACACCCTTCAAGTGTGTCTTTGCACTGTAACTGTCCTGCCATTATACATCAACTGATAGGACAGCCTCCTGTGGCACTGCTGGCTGGTTTGGACCCCTCTCTATTGGGCGGAAGTGGCAGCCTGGAAACTACAACAGCCTGTACCCTCTAACACAAATCCGAGCCTCATCCCATCCCAGCCCCCAAAACTACTCTGGGAGAACTTGCATCACGTCTTCCCTCAACAGGTCTGCCACTGGGTAGTGGGGGAAAGTTTTCTGGCTGCATGCCCTTGCCGGCATCAACCACTGTGACGCAGTGGGATATGTTGTACGAACTGTAGAGCGCATGTAGAGTAGTGCATGAAATAGAGGAAAGTATTTGGAAGATTATGCTGGTCTACTCTCCATGATAATGTCAGCAAAGGGGGATGGTCAGATATTCTGGTAGCTAGTGCAACGGAAGCTCCAGCTCTCCCCATCACCAGCATTCCCATTCCCCTTAGGAGTATCACCCTGACCAACTGGTGCTACAGCCTACTCCCTACACAGATTAGATGAAGCATCCTGGAATAAAAAAGAGAAGGGAGATTGTTCCTAATCTGTTCACTATGATGGGTCTTTCTTTGTCACAGCCCGAAGGCAGTAGAAATAAAAATGAAAGACATCATTGTACTGTAGCACTAATTTAACACTAAAGTTATGGGTTATACATATACTCACACAGCTGGTGAGGATATCAAAACTCTGGCTGATGTGTATGCTTGTATCGGTGTTCGTGCCATGGCTTGAAGTATATGACTATTTTTGTTGTCCTCAAAAGCTCACAGCGTATCAGAGGACTCAGATGAGAGCAGGGAGCAGCCATACTATTCTCTTGCATTTTCTTGTGCAGTCAACATGCACTGTGCTCTCATTCCATCTCATCCAGTTCCTAGCCTGCCCACCCAGGTTGTGCCACTTCCACCCCTGCCAAGCTGCTGCTGCCCACATGCCCAAGGAAGGGTCTAATTGACAGTGCCAATGGACACAGTTGCATCGCCACTGTTCAGCTACAAAACCCTGACGTCAGAGGAGAGTAGTTACCCTGTTGAGAAGATGACATCCTTGCTATCACCCTCTCTCCTTTGATGCCATCCCTTGAAGAGAGTGGGATCAATAAACCGCTTGAGCAGTCGTCCGGGCCATACACTTTAAGAGTCAGGAGAAAGCTCATCTGCAGGCGAGACTATCAATGGTGGGCTGAGGACTGCAGAAGTCATATGCAGAAGAAATACCATCTTGCTATCTCTCCCACACCACCAACATCGCCCCAGCTGGGAATATCATGAGGAATTTCCCCACAGACAGGTCCCTCTTCTGAATTCTTCACACCCTACCAGGGCAAAACCACCACTACCATGCAGCATGCAAAATCACTGTCACTGCCTCCAGAACAAGGTTTATCGGGGCATGTTTCAACATCTCCATGGACCTCGTATTTGTCTTCTCCATTCAAATGGCTGAGGGGAGAGGGGGCAATGGGAGCACATGCTCATTGCCCAGCCTGCCATCCAAGCCAGAGTTAGCTGAACACCTTTGTGTTGCAGGAGGGCAAGAGCTTTCAACCCGATGTGCTCAATGTTGATGAGTTAGGGGCAAGCATACAACCAGAAATTTCCAGTACTGCCACCTCACCTAGCAAAGATATTTAGAGTATGTGGTAGCATTTTTAGTTGATCAGGTGAATACTTAATAAAAGGGACTGATCATTCATGAACATCAAGGTAGCTTGTACCAACAATGCTAATGTCTTACGTCAAGAAGCATGTGTTGAAGTATTATTTGATCAAGGATAAGCCTCCCAACACACTTGTGCTTGGGAAGTGTGTGCCCTGAGACAGGTGCCTTGATATCCTGAGGTACCTGCACTTCACCCTGAATATTGCGCCACGTCTCAGTGACAAACTGTGAAGTTCACCTGGTTTTGCAATTCAGTAATAATGCTTGCAACAAATACATGCAGCAGTCTAGAAAGCTTTGGTCAATGAATCACTTGTTCTATTCAGGGGCATCTAGCATTCATCTAGTATGTGCCATCAAGATGTCACTGCCTTGGGCTCATTTTTTTTTGATCTGCAACAGCAAGACTGGATATGTGCTAGACTTTGTGTGCTCATTTCCAGATGTGAATATCCTCAGTGATGACCTTCACAGCTTCTCTGGTGCAGTCGTGAGGGTCTTCATGGACCACTACTTCGGAGCTAGCCACATCCTATGCACTGGGAGTTACTACATGTCCCCAGCTCTAAGTATTTCTCTTCACAGAAGTGAGAAACTGTGGTACTGTGAAAGCATGGATGAAGCAATTCTCCTGCCTCCCCACCAGGACCGAGAATGAGACATTTCTCAAGAGTATATGAGCTTAGATGTTGTGTATCCAATGGTATAACAGGAGGAAAGTCAACTTGCCTACCACAGTCTACAAGAGGAAGATGGAGGCGACTAGCAAACTACCAAAGAGCCCATTCTTAACTCCAGTGGTATGAATGATCATAACGTAAACAACAGACTCGATGACAAGTAAGATATGCAAATTGGTACAATCAAGTGTCTTCACAAGCCCTGCAAGTGATACCAGAAGGAATTTCTACACCTTGACATCACCGTGCTGAATTTCTTGCTGCCTTACATGCATATGATCAGTGCTAACACTTCTTTAGGCCAGTTCGAGAAGGACTTGGTTTAGGAACTGCTTTCACTGAAGAAGTTCAATCTGCTGGACCCAGGAGATCTAGTGCTGCCAACAGCTGCCTGAGAGGTTGTAATATGCCAAATTTACCTCTCCCAGTACCACCTCGTACACATCAGGGAGACTGCAGTTGACAGGAAGCTGTTCAAGCATTGCCATTTAAACTACTCAGGCACCCCAAGGTTAGCAACGAGTGCAAGGTGACACTGTGGTGCTTTGTCATTTTGACTCTCACAGGCATGACAAGTACTAGACACAGACGTGTGGGGGTGAGAGAGGAAAATTGAAGTTTCTTCACCTTTCCATCTGAAACTGTAAATAGTGAAAGACAGTGAAGTGTGCAGGAAATTGTAAATATTTATGAAACTGCTTAGAAAAATAAATTATTTCTGATTTGGGCATTGTTCTTTTTTAAATAACAGAACAGAGAAAGGAAAACAAATAAATAAATAAAAATAATCCATAAACCAGATTATTGGCGTTCTCCATTCATAAAGTATTTGTAACAGTTAGAAATGGAAACGCTTTATTATTCGTCATTTGCATACAGGTAGAAATAAGAACAAGCTGGTAGACCACAATGGCCAGCTCTAAGCAGGCTGTTGAGGTCCAGCCTGTACACACAAAGGAGGATCATTATCTGGTTAGAGTCTAAAATTACCATCTGTCGCCACGCTTTGGACACAAAATAAACCACTGGACAACAGAAATAACTCGATACTTGCCTAAACACAATAAACAAAAAAAAAATGCAAAAAAAAAATTATATCTCCGATATTATGTACTGATTTTATTCGTAATACATATGCCTAGTCATTTCAAACCATTTCAGCATGACAAATCTTTTTAGGGGTGAAAATATGGATATTTCTTAATTAGATGTTTTTTTCACTACTACCCTTACTCTTCACGATGAGTACGCAGTCATTTTGCATAATTTTTCACGCTTCACTGCCAAGCACAAAATAGGTTCAGGAAGTTAAAAAAAATTGCATTGCCAGGTTCGCCAGATGTTTCTATTCAATTTGGCAAAAAAAATTATTATCGATATTTGAAAAATTGGTGCCAGGGCTGGCCACTAGTATCCTGACAATTTCTAGACCTGCGGCCACAAAGGGGTCAAGCAGACTGTTGCTAGGCAATGCGTAGTTGCCTGGCAACCATAACCTTGCGGACACAACTAGGTCGTAGACTGGTCACTGAGTCCAGGTTTGGTTGGAATCGGTTAATTCTAAAGGGTAGAAATGCCTGCCACAGTTAAACAAGACTTCTAGGGACACTGAGGCCAATCTTTCTGGGCTGCCACTCGAAAAATAGAAGAGAGAGGGAAAAAATGGATGGCACACTTCTGACAGGGAATGACCTCAAGATTGTACATAAAGAAGTCAGAGCTTTCAGCACAAATTAATAATGCATCTACAGCTCACAAGATGTGAACAGTACGAAAATGAGGTTTATCGGCCATAGTTAGGCAACTAGTAGTTGCCTTGCAACCCAAACCTTGCAAAAACAACAGTGTCATAGGCTGGTCATTATATCCAGGTTTGGTCGGAATTGCTTGATTCTGAAGTGCCTGCCACAATTAAACAAAATGAAAAATAAGAAAAAAAAAACGGATTTTCTGCCACTGCTAGGCAACAGTTAGTTGTACAGCAACCATAACCTTGCAAACACAACTAGGTCATAGGCTGGTCACTGTGTCAAGGTTTGGTCAGAATTGATTCTGTAGGGTAAAATTGCCTGTCACAATTGAGCAAGAGAAAAAGCTTTTTTTCGGCCGTTGCAAGGCAATGAGTAGTTGCCTAGCAACCCAAACCTTGCGAACACAGTTAGGTCATAAGTTGGTCATTGTATCCAGGTTGGTCTGAATCTGTTATTACTGAAGGGTGGAAGTGCCTGCCACAATTTAACATAAATACAAGAGTCTATCTATCTATCTATATACCTAGGCTGCTTTCCCCAAGGAAAGGGAGGTAGCCGAGACTGGACGACACACTCCCCATTTACTCATCCATTCAAACACATTCATTCGCATCTTAGTCCCAAAGGGGAGAACGGGCAGATCCTCACCGCCCCACACCGCACAAGGGTCAACTGCGCAATGCAATCAGTGACATCCGCAGCAGGGCCCAACAGCAGAACTAGTTTACCCCTGCCACATCATAACAGACTCATCCCCTTACCCGCACCTGACCTGAAATAGCTGATCAGACCCAATGCGGGAGAATATCCCCTCAGGGCTGTGTCATTACTTGTTCATTCACAATTTCTCTCCTTTTATTTCTGTCACGCACAGCCACTCTTCCTTGCTCAACAGACATCCCTCTCGCATCCAGCGCTCTCTTCACACTGTCCATCCATCCAATTCGTGGTCTTCCTCTCAGCCTTACACCTCTCACATCAGATCTAGGTATCTTTTTCACCAATCGCTCATTATCCATTCTCTCCATATGCCCAAACCATCGCAACACCCTCTGCTCAACTCTACCAGCCATCTGCCGAACAACTCCAGTTCTCCTTCGCACTTCATCATTCCGCACTCGATCCATACGCGTCACTCCACACATATTCCTCAGACACCTCATTTCCATTACATTCAAACTTTTCCTCTCTGCTACACACATATTCCATGTTTCATCCCCATATAATGCAGTCGGTACCACAACACCCTCATACAGCCTTCTCTTTACATCCATTCTAAGCGAACGACATCTAAACACTTTTTCATTCCTCCTAGCACCTTTCCTACTTCATTTATTCTAAACTTCACTTCTGCATCTATTCTTCCATCCACAGCAACATGTGACCCTAGATATTTAAAACACTCTACCTCCTGAAGCAACTCGCCATTCAAAACTATATTCATCCCCCTACCATCTACCAACCTCGTACACTTCATCACTTTACTCTTATTTTCATTTACTTTCAATTTCCTCTTTTCACACACCCTTCCAAACTCCTCTACCAACTGTCTCAATCTCTCCTCTGAATCAGCCACCAGTGCAGTATCATCTGCAAACAGGAGCTGCTTCAGATTCCACTCTCCACCATCAACATTCACCAGACTCAGACCTCCACCTAAAACTCTTGCATTCACCTCCCATACAACACCATCCATGTAAATATTAAACAACCAAGGCGACATCACACATCCCTGTCGCAGCCCCACTCTCACAGGAAACCAATCACTCACAGCATTTCCCACTCTTACACACGCTCTACTATTTACATAAAAACTTTTCACCCCTTTTAGTAACCTACCATCAAGTCCATACAATCTTAAAATAGTCCACAAAGCCTCCCTATCAATTCTATCATAAACTTTCTCTAAATCCATAAATGCCCAAAACACATCCTTGCCTTTCGCTAAATACTTTTCACACTTGTCTCACCGCAAACACCTGATCCACGCATCCCCTCCCTCTCCTAAAGCCACACTGCTCATCACCAATCACTCCCTCTGTACCCTCTCTAACTCTCATAATTAACACTCTACCATACACCTTACCTAAACCACTCAACAGACTTACACCCCTAAAGCTAGTACATTCATACTTATCACCCTTGCCATTATACAACGGGACCACACAAGCACACATTCAACAGTCTTACTAACCAGTCAACAATAGTCACTCCACCACCCTTCAGGCATTCCACAGCACACCCATCCATACCTGCAGCTTTCCCTGTTTTCATCTCCTTTACTGCCTTCTCCACTTCCTCCTTCGTGATCAAAGAATCATTCAACTCTCCCAACACATTTATTCCTTGCACCCTTCTATCCACCACAGTCTCAGCCACCCTTTCCTCCTCTACATTTAACAATCTTTCAAAATACTCTGCCCATCTCTTCCTTACTGCATCCATCTCAATTAACATCCTTCCATCCTCTGCTTTTACTCGTGCTTCCTTCCCAGACTCTCCCTTTCGCACCCTTTTCACCTCCTTCCAAAACATTTTCTTATTCTGTTGAAAATTCTCTGTCAGCCGCCTACCCCACCTCTCATCTGCTGCCACTTTAGCATCACGCACAGCCCTTCTCGCCCTATTCCTCTTTTCCTTATACCTCTCATATGACATCTCATCCTTCCTCTGCAGCCACACTTCATATGCACGTCTCTTCTCAGCCACAGCCATACTTACTTCCTCGCACCACCATTCACTTCCTTTTTTTACACCACCACCCACACGTCTCACACCACACACCTCTTCTACATGCCACACCACAGCACTCTTAAATAACTGTCATTCCTCCTCCACACTGCCATTTTCCCGATCTTTCACTGCGTTCCACTCATCTTTCAATTTCTCCTGATACTCTATCTTTTTCTCTCTTTTATCCAACTCACTCACTTTCAACACCTCCCTGCCACACCTAACCCTTCTAGCTCTCACCCATCTCTTACTTACTGTTAACTTTCCTTCCACCAGGTAGTGGTCAGACGTACCTCCACCCTCCCCTCTCAGAACTCTCACATCCAACAAACTTCCTATTACATTCCTAGACACAACCACATAGTCCATCAAAGCTCTATCAACAACCCTTCCACCTTCCTGTCTCACCCATGTACAATTATAAATATCTTTCTTCTCGAACAGCGTATTTCCAATCACCATCTCTCGCTCAACACACATCGCTATCATTCGTTCCCCATTTTCATTTCTTCCAGACACACCATGCATACCAACTACACCTTCAACTGCTACATTTCCCACTCTAGCATTCAGATCTCCCATCATTACCACATTCACATTCGCTCCAAAACTCTGCAGACACTCATCAACATCATTCCAGAAAGACTCCCTCTCTTCTTCATCCCTTTCACTACCAGGCCCATATGCACTCACAAACACCCACAACTCACGTTCAAATTTCGCTTTCACCCACATCAGTCTCGATGACACCTCCTTCCAGTCAATCACACACTGCTGTACTTCTGGACTCACTAACAAGGCCACACCTTCTCTTGCCCTTCCTCTATCAACACCTGACAATCTTCCATTCATACTTCCAAACATAGACTCACCCTTCCCTTTCATCTTCGTTTCACTCAAAGCTAACACATCCAATTTTCTTCTCACAAACATTCTCCCAGTCTCCTCCCTTTTAGCCTCAATCGCACTACATCCACGCACATTCATAGACCCAATCTTCAGGGTACGGGGATAACTCCATCCCCCATCCCTTTCTCTGGCTTGTCTCTTTTTAGGAACTTAAAAACAGAGGAGGGGGTCCCTAGTCCCCTCACCCCGCCCCTTTTAGTCGCCTTTTACAAGAAAGAAAACACAGCTAACTATATGGGCACCATGATGCTGGCCAATTAGTACTTTATAGAAGAATAACAAAGAGAGATAAATGCCTCAAGAAAAAAAATCATGTATAGAAAAAAAATGCCTTTACGACATAATTAGTTACCACAGTAAGACAGTGAGCATTATAATTATTATAAGGTGCAAACAAGCACATAATTGAAACCTGGTATGTAGAAAAATGAGTGGTTGTACAAAAGTGACCCCTTACAGGATTTTTGCATCTGGCTATAAATAGAAAGATAGACAGATGATCAAGAAAGAAGCCAATCCCAAGGTTAAAGCCAAATGTTGTAGCTGTAAGACAGAAGACAGATATGTTTGCTAATTCACCCCTAAAAGGCTGCCGACACTGAATGGCGCTTCACAATAGCGTGACTGGTGGTGTTGACGCGGCGCGATCTATAAAGAACTGTGAACAATTCTGAGATAAGGACTAAGGTCTGGAAGATAGTTGGCACTGACCTACTCTACCCTCCAAACTACTCAGGCAGTCAGTACATCTCGTGAATCAGCAATGACTGGATTACCATCTGTAGCTCCTCTCAAGTGTTAGTCCAAATAAGAACATAGTATGTAAGTCAAGAGAAGACAGAAAGTGTGTTTCCCAGACAGCAACTGCTAAACAGAGTATGTTTTTGACCTGGGAAGGGAAGGGAGAGAAAAATCACTCGCGCTCCCTGGCTCTGCCCACTCTACAACAGAAAACCCACAAACGTACAATTGTAAGTTTTTTTTTGTATTACTAATTTCATTTGTGTCATTATTTCCTTTATTGTATTGTTTTCCTCCTTTTTTTTTTTTTTTTGGTATTTGCAGGAAAAATATTCATATTTCTTGTTTCTTGTACTTAGAATTGTAACTTACAGCCTCAACATCCCATACCCTTCCTTCACCCAGCCCACGGTGATAATCTCTGGCCTTATCGTTTTTTTTTTTTTTTTTTTTTTTGACCATGAGGGTTGTCCCTAAAAACACTCAGCTGTGCCTGTTATCTTGAAACAGACTAAATGCATCTTTCTCCTCTCTTTCCATATGCACTGTACCACCCAGAGTTTTTAAAAATCCATCCAGGAATAAACATTATAAACATCAAACTGAGGCTAAAAGCTCATAATTATGATATTTCTATTGATAAGTAACCATATTATGTACTGAATGTGTTCAATATACATATTTCTTGGTTTTCACGGGCATTTCAGCAACGTATGAAATGTTCTCGTGGTGAACATATGGCTGTAAAGCCTTCCCTTCTTTCACCTCATTCCCTCGTGTGAGGCGCAAATCTCAGGTCGTATTGAATTTTGGCTTCAACGGCCAAGCCTATACACACACAGCAGCACCCTTATCTGGTAACAAATTAACGGTAGCATCTTTCGCCTCTCGTTATACACACACACTACACCAGCCAGACTACAAAACTAACTCCACACATGCATAAACACAATAAGCATATAAAATAGTGAAAAAATAATTATTATTCTCTTCACGTTATTAAAGAAAAAAAAAATCGATTGTCGAAACTTGACAAAAATGTCCCGGCGCTGGCCAGGGGAGCCTGTCAATTTCCGAAGGCACGGCCACGGAGAGATTCAGAATAAATGCTGTGTTTGATGAACGGAGTACATTATAGTAAAGAAAAGTTGTTGAAACCTAGACGAAAATATTGAGTATAGCAGCTCTAGAAGAAGCAGGCCGATGATATGGAAACACAAACGGTAGAACCGTAAAATATTCGACAATAAAACGCTTCTTAAGAATGAAACAAACATTATCATATGGACATCGAGAGATCACAATGAAGCAGCTGAACTAAGGACAATCATCAGGAGAGTATCAATGAAGATAATCGGAAGTTCAATCTACACTGAATGCATATGTGAAGAAACTTCAAGAAATGAAGGAAGCCTGGAAGTAACCATATAGAGACTTAATATAGAGTAATTAAATGTTTTCTCTGAAAGATAAGTTACGAAGAACAAAGGGAAAATATCACTGAGACTTATTAGATGTTATTTTAAGTTTTGCAGTAGCTACAACATGATGAAAAGGTAAGTTCAAAAGGAGGGGACAGTGATTCACAACATAACACGATTTTAAAAATCAATTAAATCAATGAAATGAAGGTTAGTAGAGTAGATTTTGTTTTAATGAAAGGAAGAAGGAACCAAACGCCAGAAGCAAGCAAATTGATCCCTCTAGGAGTTGACCTGTTGCATATATGAAGGACTGGAGTAATGGTTAACGCTTGCTTTAGACAGCTGAACAGGAAAAGGATGAGAGTTTGTTGCTAAATGGGTGTTACGCACCCGTTGTAGTGGTGGAGGGATGCAAGCAGACAGTTCAGAGGGGCAATGACCATTGAAGAAGCGATAGAAAAGAGACAGAGATGCAACAATGCGACGAAGAGACAGAGGTTGAAGGGAGCCAGTAACAGGAGGAGAGTTAATAAGACGAAAAGCCTTTGACTCCATCTTGTTGAGAAGAGCTGTATGTGGGAGCCTCTCCACATATGAGAGTTGTACTCTACAGAAGGACGAATAAAACCCATGTATGAAGTTAACAACTGTGCAGGGGTAAAGAAGGCAATGAGCTGGCTTAGCACACCTAATCTCTCAGAGGCAGATTTCACAACAGAGGTAATATGTTCCTTCAAAGATAAATCACGAAAGAATGAAACCACATGTATATTTAAAGATGATGCAGGATTAAGATGGATATTATTAAAAGTTAGAGGGTACTCCTGTGGAAGATGCTGTCGGGCTGATAGAGATAAGAACTGAGTTTTTGATGCATTAAAAACAACAAGACTACTTTTACCCCAATCAGAATTATAAGCCACGTCATACACTGGGTGTGCCACGGCCTCATCCCGTGATTGTTGAACTAACTGCTGAGATGGATGCCATGGGAAATGAAGGGATAGGTGATGGGTGGAGTCATCAGCATCAGTGGATAGGGTTTGATGTTCAGCTAAGAAGGTCACTGATGAATAAAAGGAAGAAGTTGGTGATAGGACAGAGCCCTCTGAAACTCCACTATTAACAGATCTAGGAGAAGAAAGGTGACCATCTACAACAGCAGCTATAGAAAGACCAGAAAGGAAGCTATAGATAAAGGCACAGATAGTAGAATAGAAAGTCTAGAAGGGCAGTTTGGAAATTAATGATTTATGCCAGACTCGATCGAAAGCCTTTGAGATGTCAAGTGCAAAGGTAAAGCTTTCGCCAAAGTCTCGAAACGAGGACGACCAGGAGTGTAAAAGGTAGGTGAGAAGATTGTCTGTAGAGCGTCCTTGGCGGGACTCATACTGACGACCAGAAGAAAGGTTATAATATGAAAAATGTTTTTAAATTTTTCTGTTAAGAAGAGACTCGAAAACTTTTTAAATAAAGGATGTTGAAGCAGTTGGGCGATAATTAGAGGGCAGGGAATGGTCAGCCTTCTTTGGGACGGGCTAAATGAGAGCAAACTTCCAGCAAGAAGGAAAGGGAGAAGCTGATAGACAAAGGCGAAAGAGTTTACCTAGGCAGGGTGTAAGCACAGAAACACAGTTCTTGAGGACAACAGGAGGGATCTCATGAGGCCCATATGCCTTGTTAGTATTTAGGCCAGTGATGGCAGAAAATACATCAGCTGAAGAAATCTTAATGTCAGCCATGAGGAAGTCAGAGGGGGGAAGTGACATAGGAACAGCACCGGAATCGGCTAAGGTGGAAGTGAAGGAGAGTCTGAGAGAAGAGTTCTGCTTTAACAGTAGAAGAAATAGCTATAGAACCTTTAGAGTGTAAAAGAGAAGTGATGATGAGGTAAAATTGTTAGAAAGATTTCTGGCAAGGTGCCAGAAGGAGCGGGAAGAATTCGAGTTGGAGAGTTCAGAGCATTTAGTACGAATGAAATCATTTTTAGCAGTGTGAAGAACAGACTTGGCACAGTTCCGGGCAGAAACATAAAGAAATGAGATTCAGGAGTGGATTGGCTCTGGTACCTTTTGTAGGTCTTCTCCTTATTGTGGACAGCATTAGGACAAGTGTGATTAAACCAAGGTTTGGTTTACATTCGTCAAAGAACATGAGAAAGGAACGTATGCTTGTTTGCCCGAGATAATCTCTGTAATGTGCAACACATACTCAGATGGCTCCCTGCCATGGAAGCAAGAATCGCTCCAGGGAAAATCATAGAAGTACTGCCTGCGAGCCTCCCAATCAGCAGCTCCAAAATGCCACATCCGACGCTTGTTGGGAGGGTCCAGAGGCCTTATGCAGCAATAGGACAGGTTAAGGTGATAGGGTTGTGATTGGAGGAGCCCAATGAAGAGGAAAGATTAACACCATAAGCAGAAGGACTAGTTGCAAGGAAAAGGTCAAGTATGGTGAAACTCTCTCCAAGGCGGTCAGGGATGCAGGAAGGGTGCTGTACAGGTTGCTCTAGGTCATTAAGGACAGAAAAGACGTGGGATTGTTCACCAGGTGGATCAGTGAAAGGAAAGGAGAGCCAAAGATGGTGGTGAACATTGAAGTCTCCTAGAATGGAGATTTCAAAGAGTGGTGAAATGGATTGGATGTGTTCCATCATAGAAGTAAGATAGTAAAAGAATTGTTCATAGTCAGTAGAATTAGGGGATAACTTTTTTTTTTTTAAATAACAGAACGGAGGAAGGAAAAACAAATGAGTAAAAAAAAAAAATCCATACACCAGATTACTGGCATCCTCTGTTCATAAAATACCTGTAACAGTTAGACTTGAACAGCTGTGGGTTGAAATTTGGAGAGAAACAACTCTGGGGAAGCGAATTCCAGAGAGATACAGTTCGGGGAATGAAAGAATTCTGATAGGCAGAAGTTCTGCAATAGGGTTGAGTGACATTCCAGTCATGAGCGCTACCAGATGCCCGTGTAGCACGAGGGAAGGCATGGAGAGGTGGCACCATGGATGCAACATCGTCTGAGCATTTGCCAAAAAAATATCTGTAAAATAATGCAAGGGAGGCAACATTCCTTCTTACTTGCAGAGGAGGTAGTTTATATGTAATGACAGGGTTGTTAATGATTCTAACAGCTTTGTTCTGAATTTTGTCTAGTTGTCTTAATGCAACCTCTCCACAACCAATCCACAAGGGTGAGCAATATTCAAGCTGAGAGCGTACATGACTCTTATAAATTATAGCTAACCGCTCATCGGCGAAGAAGTTACGGACTCTGTACAATAATCCAAGTTTCTTTGAGGTGGTTTTTGCAAGTGATCTGACATGAGAGGTCCAGCTGAGGGCACTGTTAAGTGAGACGCCAAGAATTTCAATACTTTTGGAGATGGGAATATTAGTAGCACTGAAGGTAATGTAGAAATCTGGCAATATCTGTCTATTAGTTAACTGTATATATTACGTTTTACTAGCATTAAAAGAGACAAGGTTGTTTTGTCCCCATTCACTGATCGTAGATAGATCTTGATTTATGGAGATGGCTGTACTGAGTTGAGAGGTAGTGATAATAGACTTTGTAAATGGGTGTCTGAGTGTGAATGAACTATGTAGTGTTGAGTCATCTGCATATGAGTGAATGGGATTGTGAGTGACAGATAAGAGATCATTAATATGAACCAGAAATAGGGTTGGCGCCAGAGCTGATCCCTGCGGCACGTTGGCGTTAATTGAGTGGAAATTGGAATATACATAATCTACTTTTACTCTTATTTTCCTGTCACTAAGATATGAAGAAATCAAAGGAACCAAAGATGTCAGTCCATAGCAAGGGAGTTTGGACAGCAGGGAACGGTGCCATACTCTGTCGAAAGCTTTAGAGATATCAAGAGCTACTGCATGAGTTTCTTCAAAAAGATCAATTGACTGATGAATGGTATGAGTTAAGAGATTGAGTATGTCAATGGTGGATCTTTCGTGGCAAAAACCATATTGTCTATCACTAATTAAGCTGTTGGATTCAAGTTGTTTTACAATGTGCTTATTAATTAAAGTTTCAAATACGTTACCAAGAGAAGATGTGACAGCTATTGGTCTGTAATCGGAGGGGTCAGACGAACTTCCTTTCTTCGGAATTGGGTGGATATTAACAGAACAGTTTATGTAGTAAGAGAATGACAGGAAAGCCAACGCCATAGAGTAGACAATTCAGAAGATTCAGGTTCAGGAACACGAGACCAAGATATGTCAGGGCGTATATATACACAAGTCACCTTTGGCTTTGAAACGAGTATAGAGAAAGTAGGAAGATACAGAGAAGGGTTTGCTGTCAGTTGCCTCAGACACTTGAGTCTCAGTTATGGAAAAGAAGGAGAGGTTTCAAGGAGGAGAGGTGGTGTTCAACAGAGAGAATGTTTGAGGATAGGCCGCGAATGTTGCAGAAATGGAGGAGAAGTGAGTCAGACAGTGATTCCAGGCAGCTCGCTGGGGCGTCACCGGGAAAAGGGAAGGTGGTGGGAGATTAAATGGTTCCCCCCTCCCCTCGGGGACTCCGAGGCTTGGGTATTAGATGCCATTGTTTTATTAAATTTTGAATAGGAAGTGAAGGGTGTGATGTGCATGTAGTATGGTGCTGACTGTAAGAGGAACTTGAATTGGAGAGCATGCTGGCCTACTGTCTGTGTTACTGAAACACTGAAAAAGTTTAGCAAAGTTCCATCCGTCTTAGGAGTACCGCCCTGCTCGACTGGTGTTACAGCCTCGTCCCTGCTTGTGATGAAGGTCTCACCAAATGTCTTCCCAAATTTGCTGATGACTTTGTAGTAAAGAAGCTAATCAAGTATTAACAAAAACTTTGAGGTGAAGACAATGAGCAAAGATTGAAAAATGGATCTAGTCTAGTGCAGCAATTCAAAAAAGGTAACATCAAATGTTTAAAAAACATCTTCTGATAAGCATTCTCTTGATTTCGTAAAAAAAATTTCATGTCTTAACAGATAAAAATAGTCAAACATTAGATGCCAACCACCCAAGAAAACAATTCCGATTTCAATGTGGTTACTCAACAACATACCATATTTAGGTTATTTATCAGATGGCTGAGGAAATTTCAAATATAAGAGATCTTTATTCTAGCATTAACTGAATACTGGAAACCATAATGTAGTTGAAATATAGTCGGTGGTGAGAGATATTCGAGAGATTTCGAGATTTTTCTTGAAAGAGTTGTCACTGTACAACTCTATAACTGCAACCAGGGAATGATAATAAAGAGTGATATTGACGAAGACATAACTGCACTCAAGTTAGTCACTAAATGCCTTGATCATGCTTTGTAATGTGTATTTTGGGATGGCAAAGGAATTAACCACATCGGTCTGCTACAAGAAAAAAAAAACACAGTTAAGAGAATGTGCAGGTGGTTTGACATTTAAAATGGAGCCATGATTCCACGGGTGTAATTAATGTGTGAATAATTTTGTGGCTATTCTCACAGACCATGATGTTGATTTTTATTTCATGCAAGGAAGAAGGAACCAAAGGCCAGAAGCCCACAAGATTGTTCCTTCCAAGAAAAAAAAATAAAAAAAACAAGATAACAGGGAGTCAACTTCAAGATCAGTCCGATTTCAGATGCCTGGACAGCGTTTGAAAGACTGGGGGTAATAGGAATTAGAAAATAAAGATAGATGAAGACACTCCCTGAGTTGACCTGTTGCATACATGAAGAATTAGAGGTAATGGTTAACTCTTGAATGATAGAGTTGGACAGAAAAGGGATGAGAGTTTTTTTTGCTAGATTGGTGCTACATGCCCGCCATAGTGGTGTAAGGATGCAAGTAGAGAGTTCAGAGGAACAGTGACCATTGAAGTAGCGACAGAAAAAAGATATGAATGCAGCAGCGTGACAAAGAGACAGGATGAAGAGAGCCAGTAAAAGGAGGAGAGTTAATGAGACAAAAAGACTTTGACTCCACGTTGTTGAGAAGAGATGTATGTGAGGAGCCTCCCCACCATGAGAGTTGTACTCTACACAGGGGCGAATAAAAGCCGTGTATGAATTCAACAACCGTGCAGGAGTCAAGAAGGCACAGAGTCTGCTTAGCACACCTAATCTCTTGGAAGCAGAATTTACAAGAGAGGCAATATGATCTTCCGAAGATAAATCCCGAGAGAATGAAACCCTAAGTATGTTTAAAGATATTGTTAAAAATTAGAGAAGACTCCTGTGGAAGATTTTGAAGTGTTGATAGTGTAATAATCGAGTTTTTGATGCAGTAAAAATAACAAGATCATCTCCCATATTATTATATTTTCTTTCTTTGCTTACAGATCCCACTTCACCCCATTGTTTGGTGAAAAAATAAAAAGTCGGTGATGATGATGATGATGATGATGAGGAGGAGGAGGAGGAGGAGGAGGAGCAGGAGGAACAGGAGGAGGGGAAGGAGGAGGAGGAGCAGGAGGAGGAGGAGACATAAAGTTCCACATTATTTACAGATAATGGAAACCTGCAGTACACTATAACGGCACGAGTATATGCACTTATCAACTATCATTTACTTTTATTATACCAGTCCCTATTTGTAAAGTATTATCAACATGCATGTAATCACCCCACAGTAAAACTTTCGTGTATATTTCATTCGCGCTGATGGTGCATGCATATGCAGAGTTGTTTCAGCTCTCCTTAGTGAGTATGCGTTCTCAGGGTTCCATTACCTCCTCCTCTCGCAGACAGAACAGACTCCCTATGAGTCTGAGTATTGCGTCTTCGACCAATTAAAAATTCAGTACTTCTAATTTTAATAAAGGGTAATCCAAACACTTCAAGACATCATGGGAAAGTAATAACAATACTTGTTATCTCTTGTCAAGCTAGTATTCCGCATTACAAATTACTTTCGCAGGTTTGTCTCTGCAGTGTTACAGAAATTCAACTGTTACCGGAAACTTGGAAAAGG
>NC_137069.1:49649881-49754881 GCF_032717465.1 Coenobita brevimanus | reverse complement strand
AATGGCGAAACCATTACCTAGGCATCAGCTATATGTGACGAGCCTGAAGATGCTGGTCTAGGACAGTTATTTATTCATTCACATAATTTTTCTTGCTGTGGACACTGTCAGCTGAACGGCAAAACTGGGAACAACACAAGCCTAAGAAATGATGCTTAGTCGCTCATTAAGCTACAAGACTAACGTATGGACATGGAACTGGCGGGTAGTCCGGAGGGTGACAATGCCGTTCCTCCTGGGCAAGCGCAAGATGATGCACAATAGTCCTCCAAATCCAAGAACCAGGAACTCTCTTTGGAAGTGCAGACTGCAGTACTGACTTTGGAGAAAGACCTACAGTATGTGTTCTAATCAGCAGTGACCTCAGATTCACCAAACAGTGAACTAAAAAAAAAAAAAAAGCAAGAGGTTTCTACGTTATAGGCTACACAAAGAAGGATTAGATACAGAAATAAGGGGACGGTCCTTCTTTGTACAATTTCCATGTACGGCCTCCTATTGAAAAATGCTGTGCAATTTTGGTTGCCTCCACTGAGGAAAGATATTGCAAGGCGTGAGAGAGTCCAGGCACTAAAACTGATCTCATCCATCAGGCACGTGGGATAACAGAAAAAGCTGCAAACATGGGGTCTTTTAGAGTCCTGGTGTTCACATGGACAACTACCTGAAAGTTTCAGGGTGCATCATGAAGTTTAGAAACTTTGGCAACAGTCACAGATTTTGTTTAAATATCAACAAAACTAAGAACCACATATGGAAGCATGGTTGAAAGCTTTTCCGACGTGACACCTTACAGTGAGAGTCTCAGCGCGTACAAGATCTGGTATACCGGTAATCGGCTACCAGCAAAGGTAGCTGACAGTTCCTTAATAGAACAGTCTAAGATTCGGTTTTATAAAGCTTTGTTCGGCCCTGTTTAGTAATAAGTTAAATGCTTCTCCTTTTCCTGAAAAAAATCATAGTCTCACCTCCCCCTCCCCCCCAACGGGTTAGGTGTACTTCCTTTTCTGGATGGTAGATGGTGACTACTCTTTCACTGTTAGAGTTGCTGTATGTACCCGGTAACTTCATTTATGGTACCTCTTCGCATGACAGTCTTAAGAACTTTTGAGGTACTAACTCTCCTCACAACTCTCCAACTCTCTCTCTCTCTCTCTCTCTCTCTCCCTCTCTCTCTCTCTCTCTCTCTCTCTCTCTCTCTCTCTCTCTCTCTCAACTTACTGTTTCTGCTCTCCCTCCCACAATGTGTAATCGACTGAGAAATATTTGACATTAAAACATCATTACACAGAATTAGGGCAGATTATGGCAATTAATTAGTGGCGGTTCATTAACATCATTATCTGGTGTAATGAGGCTGAGAGACAGTAACTTGGCCAACCCTGTCTCCTTCACAGTCACTTCTCTCTCTCTCTCTCTCTCTCTCTCTCTCTCTCTCTCTCTCTCTCTCTCTCTCTCTCTCTCTATCAAAGAAACCGGTACTGGAATAACTATCTATCTATCTATCTATTGCCAGACGCCTCAATCCCGTTTGGGGTGGCCACAAACAAATCGCCTCCAAGTCGCCCTGTCCCCCGCCATTTCACTACCCTGCTCCCAACTCACACCCCCCTCTCTCATATACCTCTCCACCCCATCCCTCCATCTCATCCTCGGCCTCCCCCTCCCTCTTCCCCCCTCCACCTCACTCACATACACTCTCTCCGTCAGTCTTTCACCCTCCATCCTCTCCACATGGCCAAACCACCTCAGTGTGTTCCTCATAACGCTCCCTATCACATCCACATCAACACCACAACGTTCCTTTATATCCTCATTCGTCAGCCTGTCTCTCCATGTGACTCCACAGGCTCCTCTTAAATAACTCAACTGATTTCATGTTATTTTATTTTCTTATTTATATATTTTATTAATCTTTATTACTATTTCTCATTTCTAGGAGAACAAAGAAAGTACGACATCACTGGAGTGACTTAATCAACTAGCTGATGGTGGGATAGTAATATACGAGTAAATGTGGCCACACGTATTAAGCTGGTAATTATCAACAGAACTCTCGCAGTCTACTATTGGTAACGCCAAACATCAAACAGCTGAGTGAGATACAGATGTTTTAGTAATAAGTTAATGTGCCATTCTTCTAAGTCACCCTTGTTTGCTCCTTCTTTTCCTCTTCTGCTCTTTATTTATTTCTCACTTCATTCCTCCTTGTGTTCCATCCTACCCTCTTCTTCCACCTCACGCCACCGTCATGTTCGTCTGTATTCTGTTGGTCTTTCCTTCATCGTTTTCTTGTCTTTCGTTTCATTCTTTACAGCTACCTCAACCAGAAGAGACGTCATTCATATTTTTTCCCTGTTGCTTTCAGGCGATGAAGAAATGAATTAATGAAAGACTGCATCAGACGCCATAGAACCGAAAAGTTCCTTATTAGCTGATGAAAATAATATGAATATATCAAGAATAAATGGAAATGACGTCCTCGATTGAAGAGGTTAAATTTTCAAAATTTTCTTGCCTCTTTCTACTCTCATCATATTATCTTGAACTCTACTGTACACCTCCTTTTAATCCTTCGCTTATATATATATATATATATATATATATATATATATATATATATATATATATATATATATATATATATATATATATTTAACCATGCCTTGCATTTCCTTTTTCTCTACTTCATTTCCTTCATTCTATTCTCTTAATTGCGTTCTACATTGTATCCCAATCTACCTTCATTACCGTCTCACAATTTCTTGATCAGTCTTCCTTCTTCGTCTTTTCTCTCCTCATCTTCATTTGCATTACTGCTCCACCTCCTAATCCTTCTTTTCTTCTTCCATCTTTTACAGTCTCCCCCACACTCTTCTCAGTTTTCTTTCTTACCTCTTCCCCCCCCCTTTATTTTTTCTTCATAATTCCTTCTTCTCCTTTTATGCAGCTGTAATCCTATTTCATACATTATTCGCCCATCTCATAACTTCGTTCTCATTTCTCTCCCTCCTCTCCATTTGCCAGCTTTCTGATCTTAATGAGAGTAATGTTTCATATCACGCCAGCACTCCACCGCTGACCTTTTACGCTGCTCCTTTACACACTGCACAGTCATATTTCAGCACCATCCTCACCTCCATGAGCAGAAGCAAACTGTACATTTTCACTGACTGGACCCCGTCACTACAAGTGTTGAAAAATATTGTGTCAAGAGAAGAAAAATAAAATATTAAAAAGATATCATACTTTGGGATGACCTACCTATTTCCTCCATGAACCTATTTTCATCATGGATTTGCCCTCCATTGTACTTGCAGTCACCCACCCACCCACCTACTTATCCAGTGCAATGAGTCTCGGCTGCAGCAGAAGGATTCAACAACTTCACACACACACACACACACACACACACACACACACACACACACACACACACACACACACACACGCACGCACGCACGCACGCACACACACACGCGCGCGCGCACAGAGAGAGAGAGAGAGAGAGAGAGAGAGAAGGGCAAAGAAGAACTTATCTATGTTAGATATTCTGCAAAGAGATGGCTGCAACTTGTTCATCAACCTTAACAGCAGCAACATCAACACTCCTATGTAATCTTTATCTAACCCACGCAGTTGGAAAAATCTCACCAAAACCAAACAAATATTATAAAATTCAAAAACCGTGTCCTTGTTTAAGATGTAAACACTCTTGAACGTTCTGGTCCTTCCGGAAACATGAGCAGTATATTGTATTAAAAGAGGCGATTTGTTCACGTTAAACTAATATTGACACTCTGTAATCACTTCATTCAAACGCACTACAACCTCGTGTGTGTGTGTGTGTGTGTGTGTGTGTGTGTGTGTGTGTGTGTGTGTGTGTGCGTGCTTCAATTTCCCAATTTCTTGACCCTGCCCGAAACATGTGATAGTGGAAACAGAATTATGCTACTGCTGCTGCTGATGATGATGACGCTAATCATGACAGTGATCGTTGTGATGGTGGCGATGGTAGTGATTCACTTGCTTATTGTGTTAAACTGAAACATGCTTAATTATATAATATCGCATAACAGAGAGAAATATATCTATTAATCTTTCTACCTAGATAGATATAGAATGATATAGATAGACAGATAGGTAAATAGACAGACTGACTGATTGAACTGATTGATTATAGATAGGAGAATTAACCCTCCCCCCTTGTTTTACACCGGCTGATTTGACTGGTGAACGTCCAAGGAACCTTTTTTGCCATGCAGATCCATTATTATTGTGTGTGTGTGTGTGTGTGTGTGTGTGTGTGTGTGTGTGTGTGTGTGTGTGTGTGTGTGTGTGTGTGTGTGTGTGAAGATTAAGTTCTTTATCCTACTTTATCCTTAAGTTGGAGGGAACGTTCAGGGTCAGACAAGGGGCTGATTTTTTTACTTAAGTTCCCTAGGTCAAAGGTCAACGTCAGGGGGCTATATCAAAATTTGACCGAGCAGTTTCAACTTACATGGTTTCTGCAAGTTAGAGAAACTTGGTGAAAGTTTGCAGGCACGGAAACAACGAGGAATTCGATGTTTAGAAGAAACAGTCAAAGGTCAAAATCACAGGACAAAATCATATATCTAACTGTGTGTCAGCTGGAAACCAAAGATACTCAAATATTTCTGCATAATTATTATTTGGACCAAACTTGTGGAAGGGTTTAGGATATGGCGAGAGACTGATTTATAATATCTAAGAAATTAGGCCGAGAGTTAAGGTGTCACGGCACGATCATCTTTAAAATTTGCTTTCTGACTGGTATCAAGATTTGTGGAATGGCTCAGGTTATGGCAAGAATAAGGGGATACTGTCTTAAGTGCAATCAAAGGTCAAGGTCATAAGTAAAAGCCAAAGTTCACGGTCACGGGACAAGATTAACTCGAACTCAACTTTTATTAATGAGATATGGACCAAACTCGATGAAGGATTAAAGGTGTGGCTGGAATGAAGTCATATGATTTTGAGAGAAATTAATTGAAGGCCAAGGTCACAGGACAGAATCAAATGTTCTGCCTTTAGCAGAATTGGTAGGCACGGGTGATGTAATTTTTGAGTGCCGAAGCAGACAATTATATTCAGGGATTAACCCGAACAGTAGTATTGTTGCTAATATTAAATGATTTTACTCGAACTGGAGGAGATGTATTTTTTTTCTTTTTTTTTTGCTACCAACAATTAACTTTACATACATCAGGAAACCCCTCTATGCACACCTTATGGGAATCTCTGGCGGTGAAGGACCTTAAAAGTCTAGCTGTTAATCCCTTCACCCACAATAAGACGATTTTACCCAACCTGGGTAAACTGTGTTGTGCCGAAATCGTTAATGAAGGTTTAGGCTCTCGAACTTCTATAGCTGAACAACTCTTTAAGAAGGAATAAAAAAGTAGGTTGGTACAAATAATTATTGAAGTCGTCCAAGTGCTAAAGGAGTTCAGTTTGTACAACCTGCCTACCTGCCAATACGAACCTATTAGCAAGGTGAGTTATATTTCGATTGCAACTCCCAAGCGATTTTTTCAGCTTAAGGGAGATTCCCCAGAGTTGAAGGCGTTAAAAACACTTTCTCTTAACCCCTTCGCTATGAAAGTTCCATCCTAATTTGAAGGAAACTTTTGGTTGTAGCAAGAAAACGACAGAGAGAGAGAGAGAGAGAGAGAGAGAGAGAGAGGACGAAAGGGAAATAGGGCATACGAAGGGGAGATAAATAATGGCACAATAGTCACAGGAAAGCAAGGGTGGATAGGGTCAGGGATGGAAGCAGTGAAGGGGGATTGGGGGTAGTTCTTTAGTAACATAAGTCCGTTTTAGGTTCCAATAAATATAACTAGAAAGGCGTCACCGTCCTGAAAGTGTTAGTAAGATTTATAACGAAACAGTCAGGCGAATTTTCTCACAAACAGAGAGACCTTTGGCAACGAAAGAGCTTAAGCGATTCAGCACAATCAATTTCGAATAAGGGAGAATATAGAAAGAAGTCAGTGAAAGGACAAAATAACCAATAGGCAGGGACAGCAACACAAAGACAGCGAGAAAGAGTCATGGTGAGGAGAGAGAGAGAGAGAGAGAGGGTGAATTATGCAGTGTATGTATACCAGGAACAAAAACGCACACAAAGGAATTGTCTTATACTCTCTCTCTCTCTCTCTCTCTCTCTCTCTCTCTCTCTCTCTCTCTCTCTCTCTATATATATATATATATATATATATATATATATATATATATATATATTTATATATATATATCATTTCATCTCATCAGCCGTTTGAGTGTCCACTGCGGGACCGGCCTATCCCTACCGAAGTGGGGACGATACAGGCAATGTATCTCTACCATGTGGCTTAGGCTGTCTGGCAGATTGTGTGTAGGGTGAGAAGTGCTTGTAAGTGTAATTATAGTATTATTGTGGCTTTGGATGTGTGTGTGTATTCTGTGAACCAGGTGTAATCGGCCCGCGCAAGCCGACTGGGTGCAAGCATTCTTTATAGTATGCGACACTGGCTCAACCACAGCACCCCTTGTGTCCGCCAATGCAGTACGTGGCCAGAAGAACGCTCCCAAAGTTTTTATCCTGGCGGGGCGCGAACCCTAGTTCTTCATTGTACGAAAACGCACACTTTACAACTGTACCACAAAGGCTCATATATATATATATATATATATATAGATAGATAGATAGATAGATATATATATATATATATATTTATATCTATCTATCTATCTCTCTGTCTATCTACATCTATATCTATATCTATCTATCTATCTACCTCTCTATCTATCTATATATCTATATATCTATATATATATATATATATATATATATATATATATATATATATATATATATCTTTCTCTCTATATATATATATATTTAAATCTATATCTATATCTATCTATCTATCTATCTATATCTATCTATCTATCTATCTATCTATCTATCTATCTATCTATATATATATATATATATATTTATATCATCAGCAATTACAAGTCCATTGCTGAACAAAGGCCTCCCCCAACCTTCTCCACGAATTCTGTGACGGAGCTAATCTTTGCCACGTTTTTCCTGCAAATTTCTTTATCTCATCTCCCCACCTCCTGTCTAGACTTGTTCTCCTACGCTTACAAACTCTTGGTGTCTAGTCAATCAACCTTATGCTCCATCGGTTATCCCTTATTCTTGCTACATTGCCTGCCCACCTCCGCTTCTGTTCTTGTATAACTTCTATGATATCTGTGACTTAAGTCTGCTCCTTCACCTAAGTTGATCTTTCCTGTCTCTTGGCCATATTCCCAACAATGAACTTTTCATTGCCCTCTGAGAATGGATTAATTTTTTCCATCGATTTTGTCAGTTTCCAGGTCTCACAACTATACGTCGTATCTGGAATTATACATTCGTTATATACTTTTCGTTTCATACAAACTGGCAAGCTACTTTTCATAATATCTCTATGTTTACCGAAAGCTATCTATCCAATTATAATGCGTCTTTTTATTTCGGTATCATGATCTTTCGTTAATAATAGTATTGGCCCCTAGTAATTGTACTCCTCGACTTCTCCAAGAATTCCTTCACTTATTCTAATGACGCTCTTTGGTGTTTGTAGGTTAAACATTAGTTATAATCCGGTTCATTTGTTGCCCTACTATGAGACTTTCTCTGTTCAGGTCATTTAACATTTCTTGTAATGCCTCTGTTGTTTCTGAGATTAGGACAATGTCATCTGCCAATCTTAAATGGTTTAGCTTTTCTCCATCTATGTTTACTCCTTTGTTTTCCCAGTCTAGCTTTCTGAAAATACTTTCTAGGCATGCTGTACATAATTTTGGTGAAATTGTATCTCCTTGACGCACTCCCTTCTCAATCTTAATTCTTTCCGAGTCCTTATGTAATTGAACCCATTGGAGCCCAGTGTCCAGAATACTGGACAGAACTGGGATTTTTCAAGTCTTTATAAAGTAGGGAACCCCCGGGTAGGGACCTATGAGCTTTGCGACTATGAGCCGATAGGCGGAGGGCGGTACGCTTAGTACCCACCCGGTGCCATGCCTCGCCCAGCACCCCTGGGACCCAATGGGTTAACTGTAGCAGTTCCCTCTTTACATACGTTTTCGAGCTGTTTTTTGCAAAGTTCTCACTCGCTCCTTGTTCACACAATGAATTTATAATTGCTTTGTGCTCAGTGAATCGAAAGCCTTTTCATAGTCAACAAAACCTTGGCACAGTGGTTTATTATATTCTGTTGTTTTCTCAATTAGCTGATTCACTGTGTGCAGATGACCGGTAGTCAAATATCCGCTTCGGAATCCTGCCTGTTCACAATGTTGGTTTTCCTCCAAATTTTTTATTCTGTTCGTGAAGGCTTTAGTGAAGAGATTGTAAGTGACTGATAATAAGCTAATGGGTCGATAGTTTCTAAGATCTTTGAGTCACCTTTTTTGTAAAGTAAGGTAACTATTACATTACGCCATGTTTAGGGAATTTTCTTCTTTTTTATACATTGAGTAAATAACTGAGCAAGCCTACTTTGTACATGTACTCCTGCATCCAACAGTAAATCTGTTACTATTCCATCTTCTCCCAGAGCCTTCCCTCTTTTCATATTTTTAAGTGCGCTTCCACACGTGTACTCGAACATGTGTTGACAACATGTATGCAGCAGTATTTGGACAGATGTATGCAAACATGTCACAATGCAACTTCAAACCTGCTGGCAGCAGAGGTGACTGGATAAGTGTGTCCATATGAGGCAGCTGAGATTTCATCGTGATGTTGCCAATATGATCTGGACGCTGCTGTTCCGAGCATATTTGCATCTTATTCGTTATTGTGTTGTATACATGTTGCCAACACTTGTTCCAGCACACGTGTGGACGCGTTCTAAGAGAAATATTTACTTCGTCTGGTGTTACCTCAGGTATTTCACTTGTGTCAGCTGAAAAGTTAGCTATTGGTACTACTGTCTCTGATGCATACAGTTCTTTGTAAAATTCATCAACTCTCTTCACCATCTTATTCTCTGCATTTAATGGTTTCACCGTTTTTGTCTTTCAGTGATATAATTTGTTGCTTTTCTAGTGCCATTTTACTTCGGACCTGTTTCAGACTTTTTCCTTTCTTTTTATATATATATTCTTTTTTCTCATCCATGTTTCTCTTTCTTTTTTCTGCTCTTTTTCTCCTGTTGACAAGCTTAATTAATTCCGCTCTTTCGATTTCATCTTTCTTTGTTTTTACTTTCCTTTCTTTTTTTCATAAGCTCGAGTGTCTTTTCTGAATACTTCTTGGCTTTGGTTGTATTAGGTTTTCCTAATATATATATATATATATATATATATATATATATATATATATATATATATATACACAGAGTAAGCTATTGTAGATCCACATCAGGCTTCGATAAATGGAAACAAATATGCAAACACAAGAAGGAAGATGGTCATTAGTATACTGTAGATACATCCACTCGAGCACCTCGAATACAAACAGGCGAGGGTAGTATTTCAGAATGTAATAACTGGTAATAATTTACAAGAGTATCAAAAGAACGAATGAAAAGCTATAATTATTATGGCAAAAACTGATTTTTCCGTAATTAGTGAAACATGGATGAATACAGAGATTCGCGACTTTTGAGCGAAATATATAATCTAGAGGTTTAATATTTTTTAGTCTAACAGCTTGGGGAAAAAGGAGGACGGGGTTGCCATTTAGGTAAAAGATTTTTTAAACTGTTAAAATAAAACAAGTAGTAACGTCAGTCTGAGATACTGAAAGTGTTTGGGTTGACATTAATAATAACAAGGAAAAATTAGTCTTAGGAGCTGTATACAGACCTTCATAATTAAACAGAACAGATAACAAATACATTTGGAAGGAGCTTGAGAAAGCTACACAGTTTAAGTCGGTAATTACCGTAGGAAAATGTTAACATGCCCAGGATAGGTTGAAAGAATCTGAGAGGGGATGAAGAGTCATAAGAATTTCTAGATGTATTGCACGATAATTTCTTTTATCAGTATATCAGGGAGCCCGTTGGAATTATTAGATTTGGTTTTATCCAGTAAAGGTAACATTATGAGCGATATAGAAGTTGGAGGACGACATAGGACGCGTTACCATGAAGAAATTAAGTTCAGGTTAACTTGGAATGAGCTGAAAACCGATTGAGTGTCCTTAATTATCGTTTAGGGGACTGTGACGATTTAAGAGCTTATTTTAGAACCGTATTCCATGGAGGGACTGGTTGTTTTAGGAAGGGCTAGTCGCTGGGGAAGCTGAGGTCATAAGTGTGAGACAGGATTTAGGTGGGAGGGTGAGTCAGGTCAGTGCGATCACAGGGGAAACTCAGGTCATAGATGAGGGAAAGGATATATGTGAGAGTGAGGTTCAGGTCGCGGAGATTAATTCTGGGCAGGTTCGTGAACCGCGTGGCCATTCGGTAAATGAGAAAAAAAAATGACAGAGTAAATTTAATAAACAGAAGCCATGAGAGATATATTCCTTGAAAAGCGTTAAAAACAAATAATTCAGAGCAGAGATGATTAAAAAAAAAAAAAACGGATTCAAATTTCTCACTGGCAAAAAATAGGCCTACTGTATAGGGAAGTAAAGAGGAAGATACGAAAAGCAATGCGAGGTTATGAAAATCAGGTTGCTTAAGAATCGAAAGAAAGCCCCAAAGGTTTTTATCAGTTGTACCGTAAAAAAAAAAAAAAAAAAAAAAAAAAGGTCTCTTAGAACAAAATCAGGTAACATTGCCAGTGAAGATAAAGAAATGTGCTCTGTCCTAAATCACTCTTTCGTATTAGTATTTCCCAAGGAAAATCTAGACCTTATCATTCAAGCAACAGTTATTCACGAGGGTAATGAGAACAATATTCTCAGTAAGTATAAGGAGGAAGCATTGACAGAATTAAAAAAATTAAATCCTCAAAGCACCAGGTCCGAACGATACATATGCAAATATTATAAAGGAAACCGAGCAGGAATTATCCCAGCCAATTACAACGATATTTAATATTTTTCAAGTTTAGAAGTTCCAGAGGCCTGGGAGACAGCGAACACAGTACTCATTTTTAAAAAGGGTGATACATCGGTTACGTCGAAAAATCGTCCGATAAGTTTACCGTCAATAGTTGGTAAACGCTAGAGTCAATTTTGGTAAATAACACTAGAGAGCACCTAGACAGAGTTAATCTCATAAATGCAAGTCAACACGGATTTATGAAAGAACGATCCTGCCTCACAAACTTATAATTTTTCTTGGAGGTTTATGAGGCGGTAGTTAGCGATAAAGCTTACGATATTACTTATCCTGACTTTAGTAAAGCTGTCAGTAGAGATACACACAAATGTTAGTTAGGAAGGTTAGAGCACACGGTACAGTCGGGGATATCTTATAATAGAATCCTGGCTGAAGGGACCAAAGCAGAGAGTAGGATTGGGGATTGGTAACTAGTTGTGCCACAGAGGTCAGTACTCGGACCTTTATTATTCAATATATATATATATATATATATATATATATATATATATATATATATATATATTGTGTGTGTGTATGTCGGGGGGGGGGGGGCAAATAATCCAGACTTAGGAATCACTGGCTGTATTAGCAAATTTGCCGATGACAAAAATTGGACGAATCATTAACTCAGGTGATGACTGTGTGAACCTTCAAAAGGACATCGGTATATTGTATGAATGGTCTGATAATTAGCAAATGGAATTTAACGTAAAAAGATGTAAATAACGTAACGTGGGCAAGATCATCGCAGATATCAGATACACTTTAAAAAAAGATATTAATAAATCTGAATGCGAGAAAGATCTAGGAGTCATGGTTAGTTACATAGTAATGATCTTAAACCACGGCAACAGAGTATAAATGCGAGAAATAAAGCAAACAGGAGCCTTGGTTTCATTTCGAGGGCGTGTGCAATAGAATATCTAAAGTAACATTACAACTTTATCTAGCATTAGTAAGGCCACATCTAGACTGCCGTGCAGTTTTGGTGTCCAGTATGGAATGGATATAAATTCGCTAGAAAATGTACAGAGAAGAATGGCAAAAATAATGCATGATGTTCGGAATCTTTCATACGAAGACAGAGTGAAAGTCGAAATTTCCACTCACTTAAAAGGCGTAGAGTAAGGGGAGACTTAATTTATGTGTTTAAAGGATGAAAGGAATAAATAAAGGAGATATTAGCTAGGTACTTAACGTGACCATACAGGACAGAACTAGAAATAATGGTTTCAGACTAAATAAACTCCTCTTTTCTAAAGGAATAGGTACAAACTTATTTGGCAATAGAGTAGTGGATGAATGGAATGAACTACTTAGTGAAATGGTTGCTGCCCCTTCCATTGAGCTTCAAGCACAGGCTGGTTAAGCATATGATAAGTACGGGTAGGATATAAAAAATCACCTAATATCCAGACCTAATTCGTTCTTTTTCTTTTTCTGGTTGCACTGTGATAATCTCTTTTTCCTTTCGCACTTCCCTATCAAAAGTCCACGCCTGTTTTTCTATATTACTTGGAATTCCTTCTAACTTCTTCATGCCAGTTTCGGCTGGAGGGATTGGTGGGTGGGGAGGAGCCTTTTTCTTTACTATCATTTTCTTATTCTAATAGTTTAGGTGTTCGTGTAGGAGCTGCCAAACATGGGCCAACTGGCATACCACAGTAATCCTCTGTTCTTATGTTCTCATCCCTCCTTTGTCGTCCTTCTCTCAGTGTCTCCTTAATCTCCCATCACTTCATCTCTCCTCCGGGCCAGTAGGTGCAATTCTGCTTATGTTCCCGGGCCGGCTTGGATATAATATGCATCTCATCATAGCCTCACTGACCAGCCAGACTGAGAAAGCTCCCTTTATCTCCTCACACCCGAACCACTGATTTAAACGCACACACACACACACACACACACACACACACACACACACACACACACACACACATACAGACACACACACACACACACACACACACACACACACACACACACACACACACACACACACACACACACACACACACACACACACACACACACACACACACACACACACACACACACACACACACACACACACACACACACACACACACACATACATCATCATCATCATCATCATCATCATCATCATCATTAGCATCAACATTGTCATCATCATCATAGTAATCATCATAATCATCAACAATCATCATCGTCTTGGAAACTTTGGTAGTTGAACTGATAGATTCAGATAAGCTCAAAACGTAAAAAATGAGGAAAAAGCGTTTCTTGCGGCTGTTGGTGGGCAACGAGTAGTTGCTTAGCAACAAAAGCCTTGCGGACACAACAAGGTCATAGGTACAAGTTTGGTCGGAATCGGTTAATTCTGAAGAGTAGAAGTGCCTCCAACAATTTAACAAGAAACCAAGCAAAAAAACGTAACTAACAATAAGGGCAGCATGAGCTGGCCAAAAGAAACCAGGAGAGAAAATGTGGCTAACAATAAGGGCAACATGAACTGGCTAAGAGAGAAACATGTATCAGATCAAAGAAACCACCAAAGGAATAAGTCTGAAACAGGTCCGAAGTAAAATGACACTAGGAAAGCAGCAAATTATATCACTGAAAAGACAAAAACTGCGGAGTCATTAAATGTAGAGATATATGGTGAAGAGAGTTGAAGAACATCACAATGAAATGTATGCATCAGTGACAATTGTATCAATAGCTAAGTTTCCAGTTGACACAAGTGAAATTCCAGACGTCACACCAGGCGAAGTAAACATTTCTCTTAAAAGTATGAACAGAATGGAGGCCCCTGGAGAAGATGGAATAGCTGCATATTTGCTGTCGAAAGCAGGAGTATAAGTACAAAACAGGCTTGCTTGCTTATTTACTCACTGTATAGAGAAGAAGAAAATTCTGAAAATATGGTGTAATACAATACTCGTAGTGATTTTGATTTCTAAGAAAGGTGGTTCAAAAGATTTTAGTAACGCACGACCCTTTAGTTTATTTCCAGTTATTTACCAACTTTTCACTAGAGTCCTTCCAAACATAATAACAACAAATTTGGAAGACAACCAACATTGTGAGCAGGCAGAATACCGAAGCGGGTATCTGACTGCAGATCATGTACACACAATGAATCAGCTAAGTGAGAAAACCGCAGAATACAATAAACCACTGTGCTTAGGTTTTGTGCTTTCGACCCGGCAGAGCACATAGCATTTATTAATTCATTGTAGGAACAAGGTGTAACTGAGAACACTGTAAATCTGCTTGAACACATAATTATCAAGGGGGGACTGCTACATTTAAACTTAATAAGACCCGGAAAAAATTATGACTGAGCATCCATCCATCCATCATCCAATCCTACACTGCCCCATGAGGAGCGTAGTAGCCCGGGGCCAGGCAGATGGTCCAGACATTTAAGATGAGAGTGACCAGCCTTACTCATCCCTGAGTGGCATTACATTAGCAATCAGCCCCAACCATCCCATGGATATAGACCTTCACCGGCTCATTCCAACTGGAGCACAATAATTACCCACTAAACCACCAGGCGCCAAAATTTGGTTATATGGTTACCATCCAGTGTAGTAAATGGTTTCCTGGTGTACAGGAATCCACTTGGCTTGTCACCCTGTGCAGAGTCACCCACAGACAAAAGGAAGAGGAAAGGATGAAGGAAAGAAAGACAGAAGAGGGAGTGTAAAGTTATCCGTAGGCAGCAGGACAAGGAAAGAATGAACGAAAGAAAAACAGAGGAGGATGGAAGGAAAGAAGGAAAAATGCCTAGAAAACTTTTTCAAAAAGCTAGTCTGCGAGAACAACGGAGTAAGCATACTCACAGATGGAGAAGACCTAAACCATTTATGATTTCCCGATGATTTTGTCATAAGCTCAGAAACTGCAGGGACAGTGCATGAAATGTTACTACCTAAATAGAGGAAGTCTCAAAGTAGGGCTAAAAGATGAACCGGAGTTAAACTAAAATAATGTGTAATCCAAATACACCAAAGAGCGTCATCAGAATAAGTGAAGAAATTCTTGAAGAAGTCGAGGAGTGTAACTGCTTGGGTCAAACACTAAAACTAACAAAAGATCATTATAGCGAAATAAAATGACGCATTACAACTGAATAGAGAGCTTTCGGTAAACATAGAAACATCATGAAAAGTAGCTTGTTAGTATGTAAGAAACAAAAAGTATATTGCGAATATATCTTTGTAAAAGGTATATAAAGAAAGGTGTTGTGGAGGACTTAGAGTAGAACGGAAGATGACAAAAATGATATGCCAGCTGAGGAACAAACCATTTCGAGGAATGTTTAAAAGAGTTAAACCTGGTTAACTTGTCACATTGTAAGCAACAAAAGAACCTTGCTCAAGCATACAATTTTTTTAGGACATGACAGTATGACCATTAATTCATACTTGACTGGTCAAATTACAATAAATATGTAAATACTGGTAAATGATTCCAGTCAAATGAAATACGCCGTTCTTTGTTACTGTCGCTGAAAACAAGCAACATAAACTGCTTAGCACTGCAATAGAATGTAATGCAGTAATAACATTTCAAAATTACTTGGATGAATATGTAGCTTGTTAACCCACTCTAATTACCCTCATAGTTTAATAACACATGTCTAATTATTGCTTCCTTTCATCCAGATCATGGAGAATACTGCATCGCCAGGCAGGTAATGGCACTTTCCCTTACAGATTAAGTTAGTGAAGAATATAGCTTTTCATTCATCCTTTCCTATAAAGTTTCCTTGGCAATTTTTCTCCACTGCATGGTGTCCTTCTCACTTTTTCCAATCGGCTCTGGTTGCAGGATTCGGTCGGTGAGGGTTGGACCTTCCTATTATTCAATCCTTGCCTTCGATTTCTAAACTAGTCAACTCTGCTGTAGCCTACCGTGTAACAAATAGCTTGGAAAAGACTAAGGAATCTACTGTTCATTTCCTTCGTTGGCCCGCTGTTGTTAAATCCTTTTGTAGACCACCCTTTTCAACTTCTGTAAACCGTATTCTTTAATTCCTTTCCTATTCCAGACTTCATTTCTGCAGGCTTAAATTATCTGCCGTTAACAACATAAAAAACATGTTTTGCTTGTTTGAAGAGCTTGATGGAGAATGTTTCTAACCTCTTTGTTACGAGAGGAGTCTACTACACAGACAAAATTAACTGACAGTGGAATAAATATAATAGTGGAGGCGCCATTACTGTGGAAAACTGTAATATTTTCCATTAGGTATATCCTTTAACAAATTCATTAAACTAGATTCCACCATGAATGAACACCACATTGTTACTATAATTGCAGTTGAATTACCTGCACTGAAGTTTCTCCTGGACGAAATCGCATCCCTGGAAAAACCGGCAGTTTTTCAAAACTGAGCAACCCCTGCTAAAACGGCTGCTCTGAGGTTCCCCCTGTACGAAATCCTAGGCATGAAAATTGTGGCCATTTTTCACCTGTTTTTCATTTTACCGCATCCGTCTTCCTGTCCGCCACTCGCAATCCTCAGATTAACTTTCGTATTTAAATTTTTATGGTGTGTTTGAAAGGAGACGGAAGACTAGGAGAAAAAGAAGAGGGGTGTGGAAAGGAAAGGGACACAGAAAGACGAGGAGGAGGAGGATTAGGAGGAGGAGGAGGAGGAGGAGAAGGAAGTGGAGGAGGAGGAGGAGGAGGAAGAGGAGGAGGAGGAGGAGGAGGAAGTAGATGAAGAGGTAGAAGAAAAGGGGAGGGAGGAGGAGGAAAAGGAGAAAAAAAAAACAGGATAACTCAGAAAAGGCTAATCTCCGCATCCTAATTTCTGGGTACCTTTGAACTATATAATTTAGTTACTGAAGTACTTCCCCTATAGATTGATTTTATAACCCCAATCACCATTCTTTAGTGAATATGATATTTCTTAGTTATTGCTACCAGAATCAATTATGAGTCTTCATAATGACTTCTTAGTGAAAGAATTGACCCGCAAATGCAAGTGTTGCACAAAAGGTAATGAATGAGTTAAACAGATTATGCACAAAAGAGCTTTAAAGTCAATGGAAACAAAGTAAACTAATGTTATAATGTTACATGAACAGAAATAATTCGGCATAATTAAATTATGAATGACAGGATAGCGAGACGAAACAGTGTATTACAGGATTCGTATTGGAAGTACAAACATAAGAAGATTGATAAATATCTAGGAGATGTCTTTTGTTAACTAGGAGTGCTAGGTTCTGGGAAGATCAGTTTGGTAGAAAAAAATGAGAGTGAGAGCTGTGTTGAAATTTGAAGGGTAGTACAGAATGGGTAGTATGATGGTTGACCGGGTTCTTCGTGAAAGTGTGTTATTGCCAACAGTCTTGGTGGCGTGAAACTTTATAATGAGTGGCAGGGACTTCTTGAATTCAAACCGCACAAAGGACCTTTCTCAGAAAGCTCTTGGCATAATGAGGAAGACTGTAAGAAAAAGAACCAGCAGTTAGATGTGGCATTCCTCAGTGGATAAAAATGGATACGGTGAGATTGTATGAACAAACACATATAATATATTTTTACGTACACTGTATATGGCAGACCTTATGTGGTTTGTACTGATGAGAGACACGGAGGAGGACAGAGACTGCTTAGGAGACTGATGGAGGTGTGAGAGAATAAACTAGCCTGGAGGCAGCTGTCATGGCCATTCCTTGTCTGCAGCTTCCCAGGGGCAAGCAAGGCACTGCGAACGATAATATTATCATACTTTTCAGCATCAAGAACCGAAACGATATGACAGTTGCAAAACTTTGTCAGTAGATGAAGAATAAAAATGTAAATTTCAGACCTTAAATCATTTAAGAACCAGTATAAATAAATCAGTCACAACATTTAATAAAATAAACTAAAAGCTAACTACCACTTTGCTTAACGACCTAAACTTAATATTACACTGTAAATAACGCAGACAAAGTCCACGCCCAGTGAGCAGCAGTCCGGAGTCTTCATTAAACCGACTGTCTATCCAGCACACCGTGGAATGTGCACGGGTAACAAGCTGTGTATGCGTTGAGGAGCGGGGGGCTGTGTCATTTTAAATTTTAACGCTGAGGAATTCCTTCAATAACACTGGAATCTTTTGACTCTCGTCACCCACAAGAGTATAATTATTATTGTAGCTGCAACACATCTCTGCATCCTCACAACACCTCGCCATCCCACACACAGCTGCTGCCCAGGCACTCTCCACTCCGCCTCCGTACACCGTGTTAGCTGTGGAACCTGCACCACTCGGCCGGCGTTAAGCCTGCCTCACCTCCTTCGTCGCCTCCGTAAACGAACAGTTAACCAAGTGATGTGTCTTGTGTTAGAACCATTTCAAAACTGTTTCTATTTTAAACTCAACCACCCACCAGTAAAGGGCAACTGCAGAAGAGAATTTTTATTACTTAATTTATGATACTGATGATGGTCATCAGACCTTTCTATGAAGCATGTGACCATCGTAGTAATTACGTAATATTGTCAGTTTATTCCTTCCCAGTTTACTATAATATTTTGACAGTAGCAAAATCTATAACTATATCTATATACCTAGTCTGCTTCCCCCAAGGAAAGGGAGGCAGCCAAGACAGGATTACACACTCCCAATCTACTCATCCACTCAAACACATTCATTCGCATCTTAGCCCCAAGGGAAGAAGGGACAGATCCTCACTGCACCACACTGCACGAGGGTCAACTGCTCAGCGCAATCAGTGACATCTGCTCCAGGACCCGACAGCAAAGCTGGTTTAGAAATACTCTCCAATCATTTCTGTCATGCACAGCCACTCTTCCTCGCTCAACAGACATCTCTCTTGCATCCAACGCTCTCTTCGCACTGTCCATCCATCCTATTCATGGTCTTACTCTCAGCTTTACACATCTCACATCAGAACTAGTTATCTTTTTCACCAATTGCTCATTATCCAGTCTCTCCATATGTCCAAACCATCGCAACACCCTCTGCTCAACTCGATCAGCCATCTTCCGAACAACTCCAGCTTTCCTTCGCACTTCATTTCTCACTCGATCCATACGCATCACTCCACACATAGTCCTCAGACACCTCATCTCCGTTACATTCAAACTTTTCCTCTCTGCTACACATATATTCCATGTTTCAGCCCCATATAATGCAGTCAGTACCACAACACCCTCATACAGCCTTCTCTTTACATCCATTCGAAGCAAACGACATCTAAACATTTCTTTTATTTCTCCCTGCACCTTTCCTACTTCATTCATTCTACTTCACTTCTGCATCTATTCTTCCATCCTCAGCAACAGTGACCCTAAATACTTAAAACACTCTACCTCCTCAAGCAACTCACCATTCAAAACTATATTCATCCTCCTACCACCTAACAACCTCGTACACTTCATCACTTTACTCTTATTCTCATTTACTTTCAATCTCCTCTCTTCACACACCCTTCCAAACTCCTCTGCCAACTGTCTCAATCTCTCCTCTGACTCAGCCACCAATGGAGTATCATTCGCAAACAGCAGCTGCTTCAGATTCCACTCCCTACCATCAACATTCACCAGACTCGGACTTCCACCTAACACTCTTGCATTCACCAGTTTGCAACACCATCCACATAAATATTTAACAACCAAGGCGACATCACACATCCCTGCCGCAGCCCCACTCTCACGGGAAACCAATCACTCACAGTATTTCCCACTCTTACACGCGCTCTACTATTTACATTAAAAAAAAAGTTATCGGAGTTATGAAGAATCTAAGTGACTTGAGTTAGAAATACGAACAGAAAATCAAGTGGAGAGGCTAAATTATCAGTTGATATTTCCCAGAGTTTGTTGCTTAATTGCAAATACATATATATATATATATATATATATATATATATATATATATATATATATATATATATATATATATATATATATATATATAAAGTTCATAAATCCAAAAAGAACCTTAAGAATAGGAAACTGGAATGTTCGAACTCTCAGTCAGGCTGGTAAAATGGAAGAACGTATTTCAGTGTTCAAGGAATACAAGATGGATATTTGTGCTCTTACAGAAACGAGGTTGCTTGGAGTTGATAAGATGAATTTGGAAGATGGTATTACTATGTTGGTTTCTGGTAGGAGTGATGGAAATCATTACCAAGGAGTAGGCTTACTGCTGAGTAGAGATGCTTGCAAGGCACTATGTGAGTTTGAACCAATTAATGAGCGCTTGCTTTTTGCTCACTTAAAATCTGACCATGGTAATATCAGTATGGTTGTAGGGTACGCTCCGACAAATGAGGCTGCTGATGAAATGAAGGATGACTTTTATGAGAAGCTGCAGGATGTAGTGAATAGAGTGGCAAGACATGATGTGTTAGTTTGCATTGGTGATTTTAATGCGATTGCTGGTAGTAGTAGGGATGGCTTTGAAGATTGTATGGGTAAGGAGGGTGTTGGTATAAGAAACGAAAATGGGGTACGACTTGCAAGCTTTTGTTTGGCAAATGACCTTATAATTGGTGGAACTATCTTTGAGCATAGAAAAATACATAAGACTACTTGGATTTCACCATGTGGTAAATATTGTAACCAGATTGACCACATTGCAATTAGCAGAAGGCATAGGAGTTATTTGCAAGATGTTTGCGTAAGGAGGGGGGCAGATATAGATAGTGATCATCAACTTGTTGTGTCAAAGATTAAAATAAAACTTAAGAGAAACGTTAATGGTAATTGTACAGGAGGTAATAATTATGATTTTGATGAACTGAGAAGTGATGAGAGCACGAGGGAAAAGTTTCGGTGCGAATGTAGAAACAAGTTTCTAGTCCTGCAGACTTTGATGGAATCTGAAGACAATGATATTAATCAAATGTGGAGAGAGGTAAAAGAGGTTTTACATGAGAGTGCTAAGGTTACTATTAAGAAAAAGGGAAAAGCGAGAAGGAAAAAGTGGATGTCAGATGAAACATGGAATGTAATTCAGAAAAGGAAAGAGGCTAAGTTAAGAAGTGAAGAACAACATGTTGATGGCCAGGTAGTTGAAGTACTTAGAACAAAGTACTGGAGTTTACATTCTGAAGTAAAAAGACTCGTTAGACGTGATAAAAGGAGGCTATATGATGAAAAGGCGACAGAGACAGAAATTAAATTAAGTAAAAACGACGGTCAGAGCACAAGAGCATCGTATCAAGCCATAAAGGAGTTAACTGGGACTGAAAAGAGAAGGAAGGAAATACCTGTACGAGATAGAAATGGTAATTTGATGACTAAAGATCTGGATATAAAAGGAAGATGGAAAGAGCACTTTGAATCTGTTCTAAATAGACCAATCCCAGCTGAAGAGGACATTTTGCCAGCCGAGAGAGATTTGCAGATAGAAACAGGGGATATAACTTTGGAAGAGGTAGCAAAATCTATAAAGGAGTTAAAGAATTTTAAGGCTCCAGGTGAGGATGGAATATTCCCTGAAATGCTTAAGGTGGAAAATGACGAGTTGATGAATGCGCTTTTGAAACTTTTTAATGTGGCTTGGGATAATGGTGGAATTCCAGAAGAGTGGAAAAATGGAGTGATTATAAAAATACCAAAAAAGGGAGATTTAAGTGTGTGTGGCAATTGGAGGGGGATAACTTTGACACCTGTAGTTGCAAAAGTCTTTTCCAAAATCTTGTTGAACAGAATAGAGCCAGTAATTGATAAAATTTTAAGAGAGGAACAAGCGGGATTTAGAAAGGGTCGAGGTTGTAATGATCAGATTTTTACTGTAAGGCATCTAATGCAACAAGCTAATGAGATGAAACTGCCACTTAACATGTGTTTTGTGGATTTTGAAAAGGCGTTTGATAGTGTTTCACGTGGAGCTATGTTGAAAATTATGAGATTCTATGGTATACCAGAAAAGTTTATAAATATTATTAGAAGCCTGCATGAAGGTACTTTTTGTAAGGTAATGGTGGGTGGTTCTTTGAGTGATCCATTTCAAGTTAGGTCAGGAGTGATTCTAGGAGGAGTTCTTTCGCCATTGTTGTTTGTTTTGGTTATGGATTATGTTACGAAAAAGGTTGTAAGGAGAACAGGTGCAGGAATTAACTGGCAAGAAAATAAGAAGCTGATGGATTTGGACTATGCTGATGATATTGTACTGATTTGCGGAAGTATTTACGAGATGCAGAGGGTGCTCAATTGTCTGGTGGAGGAAGGAGAAAAAGTGGGATTGGTAATAAATTGTGGAAAGACTGAAATTATTAATATGAACGTGGAGAACCAAATCGATTGTGTAATTGGGAATAATGTGGTGAAGAATGTAGAAAACTTTAAATATCTAGGAACGATTGTATCATCTAATGGATCATTAAACAATGAAATTGAGGAGAGGATTAGACAGGCTTGGCGAGCTGTTGGAATGTTGAAATCTGTTTGGAATAATAATATGCTTTCGGTACATACTAAAGTGAAAATTTACAAGTCCATGGTTAGACCCATTCTAATTTATGGGCATGAGTCATGGTACAGTACAATTACAACAGATCGGAAAGTATTAGGATTTGAGAATAAAATACTGAGAAGGATTCTTGGGGTAAATTGGCAAGACAGAGTTACAAATGAAAGAGTAAGGGATATTACAAAAGTGGAACCAGTTAATGAATATGTGAGACTGTCTCGCTGGAAATGGCTGGGGCACATATACAGAAAAGAAGGTTGTTTAATACAGGATGTGCCAGAGTGGACTGCTAGAGGAAGAAGAGGTAGAGGTAGGCCGTGGGAAACCTGGTTGAGGACAATGAAAAAAGAAGCAGGAGAGGAGTGTTGGTGGGACCTGAAGGAGATGGCAAGAGACAAATATTGGTGGAGAGAGTTATGCATCCCGTGGGGTGCCACAGGAAATGATTGATATATATATATATATATATATATATATATATATATATATATATATATATATATATATATATATATATATATATATATATATATATATATATATACAGTATATGTAATGAAACGAACGAATCATAGTACACTACAGCTAGAGGGTCCCTTCGAACCGAACTCGGTCTGTACCACATGTGCATCTGAAGCAAAGCAAAACACGTGCCTATACTGGGATGGCTGTTGTGCATGTTATATGATGGTTTCCCGCCCGTCTTTTTACAGTTTAGGGGTTCTAAAATAATCTTAAGGGTTTTTATTGAAATCATTAGACAGGGGGTATAAACATACTAGCCCCAGGAACACCCGTGAAAAATGTATGGTTAAGTTCTCTGTCGCTACATTTAGAAACGCCAGACGAAGTGGGTGATATTATTCCCAGAGCATCACCCAAAAGTTGGCACACCTGCCTGTCGTATCTATAACAGCAAGAGACGGGAGTAGGAATGAGGATGGAATGACCAATGTTTCTGTTATCAGACTCCTCAGAATAAAGAGAATTCCATAAAGCTGTAAATGTTGCGTGTTATGAGAATGGAAGCAAGGCATACATATTCAAGCTACGGACGAACGATATTCATATACTGTTTCGAAACACCGAGAGATAGACCTTAATACCGACAGCAGGAGAATATGGACAGTGATAATTACAGTAATATCAACAATAAATTAAATTAGTGAAAAAATACGAGTTACAACACCATCACCAAATATAATAATAATAATAATAATAATAATAATAAATAATAGTAATACTGCTGATGCTGCTACTACTGCTACAACTACTACCACAACTACGACTAATAATAATAATAATAATAATCCATCTATCATCTAACCCAGTTATGCCCTATGAAGAGTAGGAGCCCGGGGCGAGGCAAGTTGGTCTTTACATTTAAGATGAGAGTGACCAGCCTATATAAAAATAATAATAATAATAATAATAATAATAATATCAAATAATAATAATAATAATAATAGTAATAATAATAACTACTACTACTACTACCACTACTACTACTACTACTACTAATAATAATAATAATAATAATTTCCGTCTGCTAAACATCCATTCCTTTTTGCCACAAGTGCGTACGGACCTGGGGCTACTCTCTTCAGTCCTAACATTTAGCATTAACCTACAACCATCCCATGGATGGAAACCCTAACAGACCAGTTAGGTTGGGGCGCCGTAACTCACTAGATCAGCAGATGGCCATTTGTGTATATAGTTATCACTTGATGTAGTAAATGATTTCCTGGATTACAGGAAACTTAGTAATCATCGTATAACCCCACGTCTTGACAAGTCTCCATGATTATTCTCTTTTCCTATAATCTAAAATCTTATTCGTAACTGGTTTGGCGTTGCTTCCCAGCAGCACGACCTTTGAGTAGTATAATTTAAAGCAACGTTAGATTAAAATTCTTCGAGAACGAAAAAACTCATTCAGGCCACAGACCAAGGATGTAAAAATGCCAGCCTTAGTGCTCGGACACACTTGCCCCGAACATGTGATCGACAAAACGAAACGAAGCACTTGGTTAGAACTGCTTCAATATTCGAGTCTGAACGTTGAACGAACCCCTGAGCCTCATTTCCACTTGACGATCACATGTTCGGGGCAAAGTGTGTCCGGGCGCTTAGAGCGCGTCCTCACGTGTGCTCGAACAAGTGCTGGCAATATTTATGCAACACAGTAACGAACACGCTGCAAACATGTTGGGAGCAGCAGCTTCCAGATCATGTTGGCAACATCATGATGAAGTCTCAGCTGCCTGGTATGGACACACTTGTCCCATTGCCACTGCTGCCAGTGTCCGAAGCTGCACTGAAACATGTTTGCATACATCTGTCCAAATACTGCTGCAAACATGTTCCCAAACATGTTGCCAACTGTGTTGTCAACATATGTTCGAGGGCACGTGTGGACGCACCCTTACAGGAACAGAGTAACGCTGCTTAAAAAGCCTCGTATCAGGCCTACATCATGCCTAACGATAATTTTTTGACAACTGTAAATGCATGCTAATTTTCAGGTAAATCGGCCGAGATATATCACTTGAGGCAAAGGTAAAGGGTGGCTGTATGACGATTAAGGAAGAAAAAGCTGTTAATAATACAAGTACAAAAAGAGAACAAATAAAATATTTTCCATTCGAAAAATGTAATGTATTAGGACTATTACTAGGTCAAAGTGTTTTCTGACTTCACCTTTCATTATTTTTTCTCATGCTAAAAATTATGCCCTGTCAATGTATTTATAGCCAGATGCTTTAATCCTGGAGGGGGCTGCAACAAACAAATCTCCTCCATGTCATTTTGTCTTTCATTGTTAGGCTGCCTTACCTCCAACTCATACTACTTCCATTCATATACTCTCCATGACATCCCTCCACCTCATCATTTCTCCCTTCCCCTTCACATCTTCCTCCTCACCCACATATTCGTTCTTATTCATTCTCTCAATCACCTCAGGTTACACTATTTCCAAAAAGTATCGTGCTGGACGGAGGTGATAATATCGTAAATGAATAATAAATATTAGGAGATTAATACAGTGCCATCTGAATATTTGTATGAAAAGAAAAATGATAGGAAAAGTCACAAACAACCGATGTAATGCATTACCATGAAAGTACATTTACCAACGCGGAGTGGAATCATTGGACATTTTTTCATTCGTCATCGTATGCGGGGTCAGGCTGTTTCACGGGCAGTGTGCACCGATAATCATTGGAACAAATGTACTACGGGTTACAAAAGTATCGGTGCACAATATGCGTGAAACATCTGGAACCACAGAACGGTTAATGAAAAATTAGTGCCTGACCTACCACACTTTGGTAGCCATGATGTCGGGAGGTGTCATACATCGCCAACTAGCAATATCCTTTTGCATACTTATAAGAAATGTCATGTTTATATAAACAGACATTGCTCATACACAATGAGACGTTGGTAAACATCAGCAGGTGTTCGAATGTTTTCGGTAGGCATCGGACCCCCCGTGCGTCGATACTTTTTGACCCATAGAACATCTTTCACTTTCAAGTACATCCATATCAACACCACAATGCTCCCAAAAATTCCCCAGTGTTCTGTCTGCTTCACCTTATAACTCCAAACGTTCTTTTCATATTAATCATTTCCACGTCTCTCACTCTTGACTTGTGCCCTTCCAGAAAAATCCATCCACTCCTCTCACTCTTTACATGTGACCGACCAGAAAAGTCCATCCACGCCTCTCACTCTTGACATTTGTCCTTCCATTAAAGTCCATCCACGCCTCTGACTCTTGACCTGTGTCCTTCCAGAAAAATCCATCCAATCCATCCACGCCTCTCACTCTTGTGTCCTTCCAGAAAAGTCCAGTCTTCACTACCATAAGTTAGGGTAGGGAGGATAATACTGTCGTGCCACGACTTGAACTTACCTCCCAGTTATTTTATCATTACATCTAACATACTGTACTTGCAGTATTCCTCATCTGCTCTACCATTTCTCGCATTTCATCTTTAAAGTCCCAGCTTCCATCCTTACCCATCACACTCCCCAAATATTTAAAGCAGAAACGTTCTCTTTTTCCTGGCCATTCAGCCTCACTATACAATCACAAACTTCTCCATTCCTCTCTCTCTCTCTGTATAAATATATATATATATATATATATATATATATATATATATATATATATATATATATACAGGGTGTTCCAGAAATATGTGCCGAAAATCGGGGGATGTATTCCTGACACATAATTGAATGTAAATTACTAAATGACCATATTAGCAAATCTCAATAGTTTTTGAGTTACAGCACCTCAGAGGTCTGCCAGGAATGTTTTTGACTCCGGGAATTGCTCGTAAATGAAACATTTACCAAGAACGACGTGATGTATTAACAAAATAAAACAGTATTTCCAGTATGACAATAACATTTACAGTAAATGTTCAAAATTCCGTCCTCCTTGCTCGATGCACGCTGCAGCCCGTCGCAGAAGTGTCTGACGCACACGTTCGAAGACCCCAGGATTGTTTCGTACACGTGCCGTGCTGTCCTCCACACGGCGCCACAATTCCTCACGGTTTGGAACGTCTGTAGCGTACACTTCGCTTTTAATGTGTCCCCACAGGTAGAAGTCCAGGGGAGTGATGTCAGGAGACCGAGGTAGCCATGACACTGGGCCGCCTTGCCCAATCCATCGTCCAGCAAACACATCATTTAAGTAATCCCTTGTAATATGCCAATAATGGGCCGGAGCACCATCATGCTGAAACCACATCCTTCTCCGTATTCCAATGGGCACATCCTCCAGCAGCAGTGGTAGCGTGTCCTCAAGAAAACGTCTGTATGTTGCACCATTCAGCCGCTGGGGTAGAAGGTATGGACCAATCAGATAGTCACCAATGATGCCTGCCCATACATTGATTGTAAATCGTACCTGATGACCTCGTCGAGCCATTACATGTGGGTTGTCACCAGACCAAGTATGCCGGTTATGTAAATTAATGGTGCCATCTCTCCCGAATGTTGCCCCATCAGTAAATAGCACAAGTGCTGGAAATTGACAGTTTTCAGCATGCCTCCTTAACAGTCACTGGTAAAACTGCATCCTTGGAAGATAGTCCACATCAGTTAAAACTTGTACTTTCTGATGGTGGTATGGATGTAGATGATGATGATGTAGAGTCCGCCACACTGTCACCACTGGCAGCTGCAGAGCATGAGCAATCTGTCGAGTACTTATTTCAGGATCATCCTCAATCATTTGTAGTATCCGGTCCTCCATGTTGTCCATGTGAATGTCCCGTGGTCGTCCTCTGTCACCCGGAATTGCACGTTGACGAACGGTACCAGTCTCACGTATACGACAATCAACTGCGAGAAATGTTCGCCAGTGTGGCACTCTGCGGTTCGGATAACGTTCCCTGTATAGCCGTACTGCTGCCGCAGCATTACCCCTAGCTTCACCCAGTGTCAGGTGTATATCTGCATAGTCACCACTGCAGTATTGCTCCATGTCTTCTTGCGCGTGGTTCTCTAAAACTGATTGATCCACACGTTCAGCTCTCGATCTCTGGTAGACAGGTGTTGCTGCGTGAGTGAACACCCGTTCTTCCACTACCCCTCGACATCACCTTGCTGGTTCGCCACCCCCACCCTTCCTTCCTCATACACCATCCCCACTCAACCACCCAACAACACCTTTGTCGTTTATGGCATGTTACCACGTAAAGGGTGATAACACTATCTGATACTGCACACACGAGCGTATCATTACCATTCTTATTACTAACTTATGTACAGGCTATCACATACTGTACATTCTACAGCTTTCGGCACATTCCTGACAAACTTGTCAACTTTGCTGTGTGCCGTATTACTTTATGGTCGTTAGGTAATTTCACATCTGTCTCAGACATTTTGTACAATCCCTGGATTTAAACACATTCCTGGCAGACCTCTGAGGTGCTGTAACTCGAAAACTATTGAGAATTGCCAATATGGTCATTTAGTAATTTACATTCAATTATGTGTCAGGAATACATCCCCTGATTTTCGGCACTTATTTCTGGAACACCCTGTATATATATATATATATATATATATATATATATATATATATATATATATATATATATATATATCCACGGGCAGGGATCCACAGCTACCTGGCGTGTCCCTGGATGGCGGATAGAGGAAGGCCTTGCAGATATACCACATACAATCTCAGACGGCATGGACCATGGAACCCCTACGGACATATAGGGCTCCACTGAATATATTGACCAAGGTGGCAAAAAAATTACATCTCAACAGACTCTAGGTGACAGGGAGTTGAGATTACTTGTCACAACCCTCTCCACCCTCCCAACCAAACATGAATTCTCCTGTTAATGATTTTCAGAGGCGTTCCTGTCGGATCATCGTCTACTAAAGGTCCAACAGCATTGCCTCCTGTGCTCACGGGCCACCGAAAATTATTAGGCACTGTCCCCGCAAATCGGAGACCGGGACATAAAACAATCTCAAATCCATGAAGATCTACTCGAACAATGTAGGAAGCCTCACAGAGGACCGCAAACATGATACCTTAATGACTGACTTAGAAACCATTAGTTTGGATATTTAAGGTCTGACTGAGATCAACAGAATAAAAGAAATATTAATTCGGTTCCAAGCAGGGGCGTAGCGAAGGAGGGAGGGGGAGGGCGGAGGAGGCGGCAGCCCCCCCTTTGAGGGTCTTGAAATCGTATGGGGCTAAAAAAAAATAATAATAATAATAAATCTATAAAAATCTATCTATCTATCTATTGCCAGACACAATAATCCTGCAAAGGGTGGCCATTTGACACTGAGTTAGTTGTTTTACGGGGAGGGGCACCAACCCTCCACCAACCCACTTGTTGACACGCAGGGAGCACGTATGGTTTGGTTATATGGTTACCACCCAGCGTTGTAAATGGTTTCTTGGCTTACAGGAAACCATTTGGCTTGTCACTCAATGTAAAGCCACCTGTAAAGGAAAGAAAAGGAATAAGAAATGACAGGAAAGATAGGAGAAATGGGAAGAGAGGAGGGCAGGCACAGAAAAAGAATGATAAAAGCTAAGGAAGTAGGCAGCACTACATAATGCGAGTGGATGATGGTCGCCACCACCTAAATCTATAAAAATAAATATATAAATAAACCACTTGAAAGAGAGAGAGAGAGAGAGAGAGAGAGAGAGAGAGAGAGAGAATCATCCTGAGTCAGCGTAATGCACACATAATTTTGGATCAGTTCTCAAAGATAAAAACAACAAGACAGTATTTCTATTTATGAATATACAGTATTGTCATGGCATGCAAAAATTGCTGAGAGCATATATATGTTTCTACTGTAGAGTACCAGTATGAATGAAACTACATGTATTTGTCCGAGTTCGACAATAACTTACGTTTTTGTTAATCGGTGTTTCCTTCTAATTTAACTAATCAGAGCTATGATTTCTTAAGCAATATCTGTTCAATGTATGAAAACGATCAGTTTGAATGAGTGCTAGAGCTTTTATTGCCTATGATCAAAGTAGAAATCAGGTGTGTGTGTGTGTGTGTGTGTGTATATATATATATATATATATATATATATATATATATATATATATATTGTTACATAGCCTATGATTTCATCATCCTTTGTGTAATTCTAACGTACAGTGTGCTGCCTGTTTGATCACGAGCGTGTTCTGCCTCAGTTCCCCCCTTCTACCGTTATAGTAGAGTAAGTCGTCCTTTCTGTTGTTCAGAGTAGGATTGTCAGCTCTTTGTCCCCTATGGCTTCATTTGCGCGTCCTTCTTACAAGTTGTATCAAGCTCTGCTGGCCACTATATAATGAGCTCAGTCTCTGCATATTGCCACTTAGATCTGCTCCTCATTTTGTTCACATCTCTGTCCTCCCCTGTACAGTTATTACTGTGAGTGCTCAGGAAGTCTCCAACCATCTAGCAGCTGTGTAATTTGAGTATAAGTGTTATTGCATTTTGTTCTTGTACTGTATAGCATAAGTTGTTAATTTGTAGGCCTAGTGAGGTTTTTGTAATTTATATAAAGGTTCTTATTGTCAGTCATCATTAATAATATTTTGTATCTGTAATAATTTATCTTGCATTAACTGAGCATTACCCAGTGTATTTTCATTTTATCAGGGCTGACTTAGGTAAATTTACTCTTGCTAATTTCGTGTTAATAGAGGCTATTGCAGTTAACCATATATTTAACCTGTTTTTTTGCCATTACATTATCCTTATGAGTCCTGATTGTTTTGTTGATAGTTTGAGCATTAAACTTTAACTTGTAATTTTACCTAACTCTTTGTTTTGAACCTGGAACTTTACGGGACAGTAGTGATTTTTAGTATTCTCACTTAAAGTGTACATTATCTTTCTCTGTTCCGTAACATAAATTTGGCGACCTCGCCAGGATATTCAGGATATTATCATAAGGATATTGCTCGATATTTTGTGACTGTGATTTATTCATGATGTCTACTATTACTACACTTCATGAAGCCAAAGATTTTTTGTCAAATGTGCAAACAGTGTGTGATGTAGAAAACAGAACAAAGAATGAACTTAAGCTTGTTGCTCAACAATTGGGAATTGCTGTTCGCTCTCATCATTCTAAAGATCAAATTGTTGACATGATTAATGAAAGCTTGTTTAATGTAACTCCTCCAAATGAGCAAACGCAGATTGAATTAGCTAAGTTACAGCTAGCCCTGCAGGAGGCTCGTGTGAAGGAAGCTGAATTTCAAGCACGTGCTAAGGAGGCTGAGTCTTAGGCTAAGGAGGCTTGTGTTAAGGAGGCTGAATTTCAAGCAAATGCTAAGGAGGCTGAATCTCAGGCTCGCATTCAGGAGGCACAGATACAGGCTCAGGCACAAATTGAACTAGCTAGGATTCAGGCAGACCATGAGTATCGCATGAAACAAAGTGGAACTGGATCATCTAGCTCTGATGATTTTGATGTGGCTAAAAATGTTAAACTTGTCCCTCCTTTTAATGAATCTGATTTAACCAAGTATTTTCAGTTGTTTGAGAGGGTAGCTACAGGTTTTAATTGGCCCAAAAAGTATTGGCCAGTACTCCTTCAAACTGTTCTCACCGGTAAAGCTCAAGTAACTTATGCATCTTTGCCTCAGGATCAGTCTGATAATTATGATGTAGTTAAGAGCTTGATTCTTAAGGCCTATGAGCTTCTTCCTGAAGCCTATATATTAAAATTTAGGACAACTTATAAGCAAGATAAGCAATCCCATGTTGAGTATGCAAAAATCAAAGAAGATCTGTTAGAGCAGTGGTTAAATTCTAAGAATGTGGATTCTGATTTTGGTAAATTTAAGCAGATGATTTTGCTGGAGGACTTCAAGAGGTGTATTTATAAAGATGTAAGCCTATATCTTGATGAGAGAAAAATAGATAATTTGTCTGAAGCTGCAGTTTTAGCTGATGAATATGTTCTCACTCACAAGAGATATTCTAGAGAAAAAGGGAAAGCTGAGAGTAAGTACATTGCCTCTACTCAGAGTACAGGTAACAGGAAAGAGAATAAAGATGATGTTTCTCAGGAAGTAAATACCGGCTTCACCTCTAGATTTCAGAAAAGTAAATGTACTTATTGTAGTAAGCTTGGTCATACTACGGAGAAATGTTTCAGGAGACAGCGTGATGTGAACAAAAAGGAGTCTTTAAATATTCAGTCAATTGGTCTAGTGTCCACCCTTGAGAGTTCCCAGAATTCCTTAACTGAGTTAATTGAACCTGCTTTGAGGGGTAACTTAAATTCTCATGATGAAGCTCCTCTTTTGAGCAGTAACGTGGGTGACACTCTCAAGAGTACATGTGCTAATTTCCTGTCTGATGGTTTTGTCAGTCCTCTGGACAGTAATGACAGGAAATCAGTTCAAATATATCGTGATACAGGTGCTTGCCAATCCCTTATGCTGACCAGTGTTCTAGGCTCTAATGTTAATTCCTCTGATGAAACTGTAATCTTACAAGGTGTAGGGAATAATTACTTCTCTGTCCCTCTATGCAGAGTGAATTTAGAGTCTGGTTTTGTTAATAGTTCCGTTATGGTTGGGTTGGTTGAGACACTCCCAATGTCAGGTGTAACTTTCTTACTTGGAAATGATATTGGTGGAAGTCAAGTGTGTCCGGCTCCTCAGTTGTCTAGTGAGCCAGTGGCTGCGACCCAGGATTGTGATGTCCCTGATGTGTTCCCTGCATGTGCTGTCACTAGGGCTAAGTCTAAAGTTACTGGTGATTTAGAGGATAATGATGATGATGATGTTATCCTAGCTGACACTTTTCTTGCTAATTTGGACCACTCACCAGATGAGGCAGTACCCCGTAGTGTTGATAATTTGTCTCGTCAAGAGTTGGTTGAGTTGCAGGTTGCTGACCCTGAGTTGAAAGGTCTAGCTAACTCTGCTTACAGTGAAGAAGAGTCAGCCGGTGCTTCTACTTGTTATTATGTAAAGTCAGGAGTACTTATGAGGAAGTGGAGACCCCCAACAGCATCAGCCGACTGTGAATGGGAGGTTGTACATCAAGTTGTCATCCCTCGTGTTTGTAGGCAGGATATCATTAGAGTGGCTCATGATTCCAGTTTGGCAGGACACCTTGGAGTGAGGAAGACTGTGGCACGCATTTTGAAACACTTCTACTGGCCAGGTATCTTCAGGGATGTTTCCTGGTATTGTAAGTCTTGTCACACCTGTCAAGTTGTGGGGAAGTGTAATCAGACCGAAAAGGTTGCACCTCTAGTTCCCATTCCTCCTTTTGAGGCGCCTTTCACCCGTGTGTTGGTGGACATTGTGGGCCCTCTTCCTAAGACTTCTTCAGGATTTTCTTATGTGTTGACCCTGATTGATATGGCTACTTGTTATCCTGAAGCCATTCCACTTACAAATATCTCAGCAAAGAACGTGGTTAAGGAAATGCTGGGGTTCTTCAAAAAGTTTGGTCTGCCCAAGGAGGTACAGTCAGACCGGGGAAGTAATTTCATGTCAAATGTTTTCAAGCAGTCTCTGAAAGAGTTGGGCATCACCCAGATCACGTCTTCAGCTTACCATCCCCAGACCCAAGGAGCATTGGAGAGATATCATCAAACACTCAAATCGATGCTCAAGAAATACTGTTTGGAACATCAGAAAGACTGGGATAAAGGTCTTCCATTTGTTGTATTTGCCGCAAGAGAATCTCCAAATGAATCACTGGGCTTCTCACCTTTTGAACTACTGTTTGGCCATGAAGTAAGAGGACCCCTTAAGTTACTCAAGGAATGCTGGCTGTTGGAGGAAGATGACGTCAACCTGCTGGAGTATGTGATGAAGTTCAAAGAACGGCTGTCCACTGCTTTACAGCTGGCAAGAGAGAATTTAGGAGCTGCTCAGGAGAAGATGAAGGCTTAGTATGATAAGAAGTCCAGGTTACGCCACTTTCAGCCAGGAGATCAGGTTTTGATTCTGCTACCGGTTCATGGGCAACCTCTTCAAGCCAAGTTTAGTGGTCCTTATTTCGTGGAGAAGAAACTCAGTGATGTCAACTATGTCATCGCCACACCAGATCGTAGAAAGAACAAGTAACTTTGTCACATCAACATGCTAAAGTTATATCACAGGCGGGACGAAAATAATCCAGTCTGCACTGTAGCTGTTCCACCCGAGTCTGCAAGTGAAGCTCTCCCATGCAGTATGAGCCTGAGTGATAGTTTGGAGAAGAATCCTGATATCATGAATGATCTCCAGACTAAGCTTTCTCATCTACCTCCCGAGGAAAGGCAGGAGTTTTCGGCATTACTGCAGGAGTACCCGCAAGTGTTCCGTAACATACTTTAGACAGATTGTTTTAGAGTAATAAGAAATTCCCTTTGTAAATTTCTTTTTCTTTGTGGGGAGGTGTTACATAGCCTAAGATTTCATCATCCTTTTGTGTAATTCTAACGTACAGTGTGCTGCCTGTTTGATCACGAGCGTGTTCTGCCTCAGTTCCTCCCTTCTACCGTTATAGTAGAGTAAGTCGTCCTTTCTGTTGTTCAGAGTAGGATTGTCAGCTCTTTGTCCCCTATGGCTTCATTTGCGCGTCCTTCTTACAAGTTGTATCAAGCTCTGCTGGCCCCTATATAATGAGCCCAGTCTCTGCATTATTGCCACTTAGATCTGCTCCTCATTTTGTTCACATCTCTGTCCTCCCCTGTACAGTTATTATTGTGAGTGCTCAGGAAGTCTCCAACCATCTAGCAGCTGTGTAATTTGAGTATAAGTGTTATTGAATTTTGTTCTTGTACTGTATAGCATAAGTTGTTAATTTGTAGGCCTAGTGAGGTTTTTGTAATTTATACAAAGGTTCTTATTGTCAGCCATCATTAATAATATTTTGTATCTGTAATAATTTATCTTGCATTAACTGAGCATTACCCAGTGTATTTTCATTTTATCAGGGCTGACTTAGGTAAATTTACTCTTGCTAATTTCGTGTTAATAGAGGCTATTGCAGTTAACCATATATTTAACCTGTTTTTTTGCCATTGCATTATCCTTATGAGTCCTGAATGTTTTGTTGTTAGTTTGAGCATTAAACTTTAACTTGTAATTTTACCTAACTCTTTGTTTTGAACCTGGAACTTTACGGGACAGTAGTGATTTTTAGTACTCTCACTTAAAGTGTACATTATCTTTCTCTGTTCCGTAACAATATATATATATATATATATATATATATATATATATATATATATATATATATATATATATATATATATATACACACACTCTCAAAGGCGATTCATTATTGATCTCTTATTCCATAAGGATCATTTAAAAAAAAAGCATCTTTTTTCAGCCAAAATCATTTTCTATTTTTCTATTTTTCATCATTTTCACTGTAATGACTTACAATCTAAATATTCCAATACAGCACATTCTTTCATAGGCCTCAGAAAGCCCCTAGAAGTACTTAACTTTCAAAAATATTCATGGGGACTCACAGAGCCCCCCCAGACCCCCCAGGGAACAGTTTAATAATTTGAGTTTCATAAAATCAGGCTTTACTGATCTACCAGAAGACCCGCCGACATGTCGTAAAAATACCCCCGCTAATACCAATACACCAGTCCTGTATGAGACAGCCCTAGCATGTATTCAATATGGACGGTGGGTGTTAGCGCCGAAGTGGTGACATGTAGAGGTGTATGGTATGTTGGAGGACTGCTGGGCCTTGATAGCAGGCTGTGAAGCCTATGCCCAGAGTCGGACACATAAAAAAAAAAAAAAAGCTACAGAGGCTTGCTTCGCTCACCACACACCACCTTTTCATGAATCTATAGACATCTTTCTCCCGCCCCTCCCCCCTTGTGAACTTTCTGGCTACGCCTCTGGCTCCAAGACAGTAATCACCTAATTTATAATTAGGATTTCTAATTCACAAAACTCTTGCATAGAACATTGTTAAATTCAGCAGTGTGTCTGAAAGAGTAGCATGGATTGTAGTTAGACTATAGAGAAGATAAACACCTGAAACTAATACAAGTACAGTATATGCACCAACTTCTCTAGGCTTAGATGAAGAAACATGAACGTGCTATGATGATGCCTGCCAGATTAGGGAAGAAGAAAGGATCAGATAGACTATACTGATGGGGGACTTCAATGAAAAACTTGGCAAGTCGAAAAATGGAAAAGCATGTATGGGAAAATTCGGAGTGGAAGAAAGTAATGACAGAGGTGAGTTGGTGGTAAATTTTGCTGAAACGTATAAAATGAGAATAATCAACACATTCTTTCACAAAAAAAAATTATTAAGAAAATGGACCCGGAGAAATCCAAGTGGAGAAACGGAGAATGAAATCGACTTCATTATATCAAATAAGAATAACACGATCATAAATGTCACAGTTATCAACAAAGTAAATGTACAAAGTGATCACAAAATGATGCGTTCCGCAACCTGAATCAATTTCAGAAGTGAAAGAAATAAGCTGAGTAAAACAATATATCCATCCATCAATCATCATCCAATCCTACGGTGCCTCATAAGGAGCGTAAGAGCCCGGGGCTTGGCAAGTTAGTCTTGACATTTAAGATGAGAGTGACCAGCCTCACTCATCCCTGAGTGACATTACGTGATCAATAAACCCTGACCATCCCTTGGATATAAACCTTCGCCGGCTCAATCCGACTGGAGTGCGGTAATTACCCACTAAACCACCAGGCGCCAAAATTTGGTCATATAATTACCATGCAGCGTAGTAAATGGTTTCCTGGTGTACAGGAAACCATTTGGCTTGTCACTCACTGTAGAATCAACCACAGGCAGAAGGAAGAGGAAAGAATGAAGGAAAGAAAGACAGAAGAGGATGGAAGGAAAGAAGGATGGAGGGGAGGAAAGGGCAGACACCCGAGAGCGGCACTACATGGAGTGAGTGGATGGCGAGCACCCCCACCATGCTGTACACACACACACACACACACACACACACACACAAATATATATATATATATATATATATATATATATATGTGTGTGTGTGTGTGTGTGTGTGTGTGTATGTGTGTGTGTGTGTGTGTGTGTGTGTGTGTGTGTGTGTGTGTGTGTGTGTGTGTGTGTGTGTGTGTGTGTGTGTGTGTGTGTTTGTACAACAGAAGTAAGCGAAAACAAATCAAAATTTTAGTTAGAAATAACGAACATATTTCAGGCTCTAAGTTATGATGAATGTCACAGTGATAACTTGAATGATAGACTAACAAAACTACAAAGATAATCAGCGGAGGTAGTAGGGAAAGCTAATACAACCAAAGGCAACAAGTATTCCGAAATGACTCTCGAGCTCATGAAAGCAGGAAAGCCAAAGTAAAAACAAAGAGCGGAATTAAATAATCTTATCAACAAGAGACAGAAAGAAGAAAAAAGAATGAGAAACATGGATCAGATCAAAGAAATCATGAAAATAGGAAAAAGTCTGAAAGAGATCTGAAGTAAAATGACACTAGGAAAGCAACAAATTATTACACCGAAAGACAAAAACATTGAAGTCATTATATGCATAGATAGGATGTTGAAGAGAGTTCAAGAACTTTACAAAGAACTGTATGCACCAACAGCTAACTTATCAGTTGACACAAGTGAAATACCTGAGGTAACACCAGACGAAGTTAACATTTCTCTTAAAAATAAGAAAATAGAGAAAACCCCAGGAGAGGGTGGAAGAGTAGCAATTTACTGCTGGATGCACGAGGAAAAGTACAAAACAGGTTCGCCCACTTATTCAGTCAGTGTATAAAAAAGAAAATTCCCAAACCATGGTGTAATGCAATAGTTTTTTTTTTTTTTTTTTCACTTTTTAAGAAAGGCTACTAACACGGTCTTAATAACTATCGACCCATTAGTTTATTAAACTTATTTACAAACTCTTCACTAATGTTGTTATTAACAGGAATATGGAGATACCATGGAAAGTAGCTTGCCAATAAGTATGAAACGAACATTAAAAAAAAAAAAAGAGTGTATAATCTCAGCTATGATGTACGGTTGTGAGACCTGGAAACTGACACAATCGGTGAAAAATCAACTAAACAGTTCTCAAAGAGCAATGAAGAGGTCAGTGCTGGAAACGGCTGTAAGATAAGGATGAAATCGACTTGGGTGAGAGAGGAGACTCAAGTCAAAGGCATTAGAGAAATTATAAAAGAACAGAAACGGAGGTGGGCAGGTCATGTAGCAAGAATAAAGGATAACCGATGGAGCAAGAGGTTGATTGACTGGACTATAAAAGACATGTAAGCATAGCAGAAAAGGCCAGACACGAGATGGAGAGATGAGAAAGAGAAGTCTGCAGGCAAAACGTGGCAGAGATTGGCTCAGTCAAGGAACTCGTGGAAAAAGTTAGCGGAGGCCTTTGTTCGGCGCGGACTTGCAACGGCTGCTGCTGTTGCTGTTGATATCTATTTATCTATCTATCTATCTATCTATATATATATATCGCCAGACGCCTTAATCCCGAAGGGGGTGGCCACAAACATATCGCCTCCATGTCGCCCTGTCCTCCGCTATTTCACTGACCTGCTCCCAGCTCACATCCCCCTCTCTCATATACCTCTCCACTCCATCCCTCCATCTCATCCTTGGCCTCCCCCTCCACCTCACTTACATACACTCTCCTCGTCAGTCTCTCGCTCTCCATCCTCTCCACATATCCAAACCACCTCAGTGTGTTTCTCCTAATGTTTCCCATCACATCCACATCCACACCACAACGCTCCTTCATCTCCTCATTTGTCAGTCTGTCTCTCCATGTGATTCCACATGCTCCTCTCATATAACTCATTTCCACTGCTCTCACTCGACTTCTGTCCCTCCAACAAGGTCCAAGCTTCAGTATTACAATACTGTCATGTAGTAGCTTTTTCACTTCCAAGCTCACTTCCCTGTTTCTTATCACTGCTTTCAAGGAACCAGCAACCTTTCTTCCCTGCTGTACCCTTTCAAGCACTTCCCTCTCTAAACTTCCATACCCAAGTACTTAAATGCACTCACATTTTCCATTTCCTCCTCATCTAGCCTCACTGTACATTCAGTGACTTCATTTCTCTCGAAGACCATAACTTTACTCTTCCCTACATTCACCTTCAGATTCCGTTTCTTACACACTCTCCCAAACCCGTTCAACAAGCTCCCTTTGTCTTGACTTAACAACACAGTAACATCTGCAAACAACAGCACAGGTAGCTTCCAAACACTGCCCTCTCTCACTAGGACCGTTCCAACATCCACTGCCCTCCCTTGCATTTCTTTTATAACCGCATCCATATACAGATTGAACAATCATGGAGACATGACACATCCCTACTTCAGTCCAGCCTTCAAATAGAAAAACTCAGTTCACTATCCACACGCACTGCAGCCTTAGCACGCTCATACATATTCTTCACGGCCTTCAACAACTTCCCATCTACCCCATCTATTCCTAATACTTTCCACAATCCTTGTCAATCCACCCTGTCATATGCATTCTCCAAATCCATGATGGACGCATACAACTTCTTTCCCTTCTCTAGAAACTTTTCCACTAAAGATCTAAGAATGAACATCTGATCTACACAACCTCTTCCCTTCCTAAAACCTCCCTGTTCTTCTCCAACTAATTCCTCTGATATTTCTCTAACTCTGTCAATAAGAGTCCTACCATACACTTATCCTATTAAACTATGAAGACAAATGCCCCTATGATTACCAAACACTTCTTTTTCCCTTTTTCCTTTGTACAGGGGAATAATTATACCTGACTCCCAATCCTCCGGGACTCTCTCTCTCTCTCTCTCTCTCTCTCTCTCTCTCTCTCTCTTTCTATGTGTGTGTGTGTGTGTGTGTGTGTGTGTGTGTGTGTGTGTGTACATACATACATATACATATACAGAGAGATAGATGGATAGATAGACAAACACACAGACAGACAGACATTCAGTGTTAAATTTACTACCAAAGTTCTTAAAAAACTAAGGACAACGATCATATATATATATATATATATATATATATATATATATATATATATATATATATATATATGACAAAACAATTTCGGCCCAGCCTGAATCATATACATGTACAGGGTGCAATTGAATATTTGGACTTACATATATATTTATCTCTCTCTACATCTGAAAAGACTCCAAATCTGGTCAAAATTGGTGCATCGTCACACTAAGCACTTCAGTATTTGAGTATGAATCGTCCACAATTACCAGTGAAGTTAGGCATTACTGAATGATCCAATAATTTGCTGTATTTCTCATTTAAGCTTAGAATGTCTTACGTTTTTGCTTGCTAGTCAGCGCAATGGTAGCTATGGCATATCTCTGGAAGCGAAAAAAATTTGATATTTGTTAGTCCTCGCTTATTCATATATTGACTCTCTCTCTCTCTCTCTCTCTCTCTCTCTCTCTCTCTCTCTCTCTCAAAAACCTCTTTCTCTAGCGCGCAGACAATTACAAGCACAGGCAAGTACACACAAAAACGCTCACACACACACACACACACACACACACACACACACACACACACACACACACACACACACACACACGCACACACACTAATAAATACTTTTTTTTTTTTTTTTTTTTTAGAAGCAACACATCCAATCACTGTCTCGTTAACTATCATACTCCCCCACAATTTCCTTAGTCCATCCGCGCAATTTTTCAGCCACCCACTCTACGTCTTCCTCTCTCACTCCTTCCATCTTTTTTCACCCACCTACTCATTCATTCATTCCTCATCTTCCATCCACCAACGCACTACCCACACCTAGCCGCCTATTACACGACAATCCCAGGAAACTCCTCCGCTTTTCAGTCAGGTGAGTGTTTCGTATGGTAACCTTAGACAGTAGGAGAAGCGTGGCAGCTGAGATATTTTTTAATGGGGAGACGGACTGAAGAGAAAAGTTTGTAAGACGGAGGCGGAAAATGAAGAAAATTGGGGAGAAGGAGAAGGCATGATCATTACCAACTAACTACACCAGAATCATAAACGCAGGTACTAAACTTTTATTGGCCCAATGTTTCCGTAGAGGAGGAGAATGGTGAGGAGAACGGAAGGGAAAGAGGAAGAATGAGGAAGGGTTGTGGGCCGGAATAGACGCAGAATGACTCATTGTCCAACCGACTCAAGAAAGTCTCAGTCCGAGATTCTTATAAACTTCAAGATTCATTGTCGTACATCAGACTGAAAACCTTACACTGAACTAGGAATGGGCCACTTCAGCCATTGTGTTGCTTTTGTCACCATTCGGATCATTGCCATCACTGGAAGAGTTATATTATACCTCCATATACATATTTTGTTCGTTGAAAAGATCCATTATTTTTCCTCTGATTTGCACTGTTTTCAGTTTTGTCATTGCAACCACAGTTAATTGTGACGACTGTAGCACTTAGAAAGCAGTAGATTATATATAATGTGTAACAGGAGCCTGAAATTTCTAATGTGACTGATTCAGAGAGACAAGTGGATCAAATAGCTTGCAATGATTATACACAAAAGTTCAAGTTCTGCACTTTTTATGGTTTCGCACTACATAGAGCTCATCTTCTCTATTTCACCATGTCAGTTTCAATATCGTCCTTGTTCCTCTCATTTGCCCTTTCTTTCCTCTATCTCCCACCAGTGTTTTTCCTTATCCCATGTCCTATCAACCTCCATACCTGTTCTTCTCTGTATTTGACCCCTCTCAACTCCCACACCACATTCATTCTGCTTCACCATTCCTTTCATTCCTTACTTCTCACTCTCCACAATCTCTCATCCCGTTCCCCTTTCACGTATCCCATCATCTATTTTGCATTTCACTTATTTCCTGCTCCTTCTCATTTCCAGTGCTCCCCGTCCCTTCTTTTCTCTGCTTTACATCCTTACTCTTCCTCATCCCATTATCTCAAATTTCCCATCCTTTCCTCTTCTCTGCCTTTCACCTGTGTTAACCCACATCTCATACCGACTCATTACTCCCCCCTCTATTCTGTATCTCTCAACCTGATCATTCCCCATCCCATTCTCACTGATACTCTTAAGATATTGATAGTAATTATCTTAAGGTATTGATAGTAATCAGTGGCGTCTCTTTGTGTGTGCCCAGTTGGACCAGGCATAGCTATAGGCACGAGGGTCGCGTATGTGCCATGAATTTTTGACATTCAAATGTAATAAGAGTAAGGTAATGGTGCATATAGATTGAGGCGCGATGAGAGAGGTATTTGAGGGTTGGTGGGAGCGCAATATGTGATTTGTAAGTTGCTTTCATTATGCTATGATTGAGAGGTACTGAAGGGGTAAAATACAGCATGTTTTGTGATTAGAGTACAGCCGTTTGAATGTCCACTGCGGGACCGGCGTATCCCAACCGAAGTGGGGACGATACAGCCAATGTATCTCTACCAAGTGGCTTAGGCTGTCTGGTAGAGATTGTATGTAGGGTGAGAAGTGTTTGTAAGTGTATTGTAGTGTTGGAGTGGCTCTGGATGTGTGTGTAGTCTGTGAACCAAGTATAATCGGCCCACGCAAGCCGACTGGGTGCAAGTATACTTTATAATATGCGACACTGGTTCAACCACAGCACCCCTGACATCCGCCAAAGCAGTATCTGGCCAGAAGAACGCTCCCAAAGTTTATTACCATTACCCTGGCAGGGCGCGAACCCTCGTTCTTCAGTGTACGAAAAAGCACACTTTACCACTGTATCATATATATATATATATATATATATATATATATATATATATATATATATATATATATATATATACACACACACACTTGTATGCACGAGTGTGTGTGTGTGTGTGTGTGTGTGTGTGTGTGTGTGTGTGTGTGTGAAATCATGGATAAGCAAATGTTGTTAGTGGTAAAGGTATATGTAATGTAGTGTTGGCAGTTGTCTGTGGTGTGTATATAAGTGAAACATTGTATGATGACCGAAAAAACTTATGGCAGATACCGGTATTTGCTCCTCCTTCTGCGTGTTTCTTTTTTGTTTCTGAATCCTGCCAAGTCCATTTACAATTATGTGAAATTAAGTTTGAAGTAGAGAATGATGAAGCTGGCTATGACAATGACGATTAATATGACACGACGAGAGCAACAGTGATGCTGCTGCTCTGCTACTGCTGCTGTTGCTGCTGCTGCTGCTGCTGCTGATGATGATGACTGAAGAGAAATACGATAAAAATATTCTCCCTAGCGTGCAAAATTGCAGGTGGCACAGCTAAAAGAGAGAATGGATAAATGAGAGCAAAAAATTAGCTCCTTATTCATACCCAGTAATTCAGCCAAAGTTATCTTAAACACCGTCATATCTAACGCATTCAGCGCTTGATAAATTATATAGAAATAGACTCTCTCTCTCTCTCTCCATGTATATATGTATCTATGCACGAGTATGTATATATTTATGTATGTATGTATGTACAGTAGATAGATAGATCGGCTGACTGATGGATATATATATAGATGGATAGATAGATATACAGATAGAAAGAGAATTATATAGATATACTTTCATACTCTCCTCCAACTCTTATTGCTCAGGCATTATTTTCTTTGGTTCTTCCTCTCTTTCTCGCCTCGAGTATCAACCAATATCTTCTTTTACACTCTTAGTATTCTTCCATTTTGTGTAATTTCATCTGCCAATGCTGGGTCGGGAGAAATTCGTGATCGCATTGTTTCTAGGATGGCACTGAAAAGCGTCTTTCTGATGGACCAGTACACGAGGAAAGATGAAAGTGACGAGTTATCAAGAGGTGTTATTCTACCCTCATATTAGACTCCGAAAATCAAAATGGAGTTCACAGATACACGACCTTTTAATTAGGCTCACGAATTTGTACTGAACTTTTGAATAATACAGTCGTCATACTGAGTAAATGGAAATTTGATCAATTTTTCCCTTGCCGTGTCCTGATCTCCTGTCACCTGAGGATGTCACTTTGATTACATTCTTGCTATCACCTGACGTTATTTAGTTGGGGAAGACTTTTCATACTGAAAGAGTTTTAAAACGACAGCTTTTAACCACTCTCAGTGCGAAATGTTTCTCAAGAGGTAGTTAAATCGTCAGGAGGCAACACAAATAATATTTTAAAAATAACTATGTTATATGCGAGGAGGTTTAGTGCCAGAAATAATTCTGAATGGGTGAGACGGTATAGCATGTTCAGTGCAGCGACTTTATGCCTTGGTGTTATAATTGGATTAGCTTTACAGTTCCATTTCAAGCAGCCCCTCTTTCAGCACCCTTGGTTTAATCCCCTTACTGCGCAATGACAGTATTAGACCGGCACGCACAACAGCGTCGCAGGAGTATGTTTTGGCTGGAGCACACGCGTGTCTGGGTGTAGCATTATGCTTGTGAGAACAAAATAATGTTAACAAATTTTCTGATTTATACCAAACTTGCTGAAAGAGCTGAAAATTTTCGCAGTAGCAGACTTTATGTTTTCGAGAATAATAGGTTAAAAGTCAAAGTCACACAGCAAGGTCTACGTGAATAGGCTTCAACAGCCTATGAATAAATGTGTCGACAGGTTCAGGAAAAGGCTATGACGAAGTGGTTTGATTTGAGAACAGTTAGTAAAGGTGACGTTCACATCTTACACACAAATTTTTGGCTCTAAGTCAAAGCAGACTTGATTCCATTTGTACCAGTTATAGTAGAGTGCTGAAGGTCAGTGAAGGACGACTACATGATATCGAAAAGAGTAGTTCAACGGCAAAGTCCTTGGGGGATGGCAAACTTAAACATATTTTTAAATCTGATCTGAATCAAACTTGGTGAAAAGGTTGAGGGTCTGGCAATAGACCAAACAGTCAATCTAACATTAGGATCACAAGACAAAGTAAAATGTTCTGCTCTTAAAACCGTTGCAGGGCGTGAGCGTCGCACTAGTTTTAGTTTCCTCGTCCTGCTTCCAGACGATTTTATTCTCCTTCGGAACGATATCATTCATTTAAGAAGTTAATGTCGGGTATATCAATTCTTCCAGTTCGAAATGTCAGTCTTTAATTTGAATGAAACTGACGAAGGATGATAAAACAAACAAAAAAGTTCATATTACGTCCTTCTGAAGGGGTTAGGGTTACAACTGAGTTGGTTTCAAGTTTCCTTGTCAGCCCATCCCCCATTTTCAATAACTCCAGCTTTATCAGGTTCACATGTGACCTTTCCTTCCTCGGTTTCTCATTCCCCAGTCTTAATTATATCCAGATTCTTGGTACGTGCTCCATTCTCACGTTTTACTGTCACTTTAAGTTTTATTGTTTGTTTTTTTCTCTCTCTCTCCTCTTCCACCCTCTATCGCCATGCTGTCAAGAGATGTTCTTTTAAACTGAGCGTGAATGAGTGTGAATGCGTGAAAGTGAGTGCCTAGGAAAGGGAGAGTATGAACGGGAAAGCGAAAGTGCAAATGGTTGGTATTGTGAAAGCGCATGCGTGAGTGAGACTGTGATAAAGTACGTTTGAGGGAAAGTTGTGTAAGGGAGTGCAAGAGTGGGTGACTGAGTGACTGAGAGATTCTGAGTAATTTTCTTCCTTCATTATTCAGGCAGTAAAGGTTTTTATGAGTATTTAGGTTGACTGTCAACATTTCACTGACGGAAACTTTTTTGTTTTTTTTTTGTTCTCATTAACGCTGCGTATTGCTTTGCCTTCATCTAGTACACATCCTTGATTCTTATTCGGTTTCCTATTTATATTTATTTCTCCACACACTGTGCCCATTACATCATACCGTCCTGTAATCTCCTTCTACAAAACCAACACCTGTTCCAAATACATTTCTTCTTACTCTTCACATCCCAGCCACCTAAGCCGTCTTTTCCTGTTCAACACATCCTTCCTTTTACTCCATAACTTCCTACTCCAAACATTCCTGCCTCTACTGCTATCACTTTCATTTCCAAACATTCCCGATTCCTGTTCGATCCCTTCCTTCTCCAAACATCCCTGCCCCTGACTCTGTAATGCATATGCCTTAATGTAGTGGTTCTTAGAATTTTTCAGCCCCGATACGTAGTTGTAAGATATATTTGTAGGAATGCTCTGTATAGCTGTTGGGAAGTTTGTTGTGCCTAGCTCAGGACTCTTTCAGCCTCAGGACTTTCCTTTTCCTCTTGTCCTCGGGCAGTAGCAGGCACGACTTGATAAACGCCAGACCGGTAATACTCAGCTCAGTAAATCAAGAAACCCCATACTAAGTTTGATTATTCAACTGCACTTGTTCCACCAATAAAATCTTGTTACAATTTGATGGAAGCAGAGACATGATCCAGGCTCTTCCCTGCAGTCTGACAGAAGGCTTAGCTAGCCACAGCAGACTTTATAATGCATTCCATCAACTACATCATACAACTAGTTATACAGTACATTAAGACATATGCATTACAATTCTACGCCTTCTTCGTACTTCCTTTTGTTTCAATAATTCCATGCCTTTTATTCTATTTCTTTCTCCCTTCCTAATTCACGCATCCCTACCCATACCCGTCGTCTTTACTCTTTCTACAAAACACACCCCTTAATTATATCCGCGCCCTTGCATCCAAAACTCCACACACCTCTCACTTATAATCTAAGTTCGCGTCCACACGTGTGCTCGAACAAGTGCTGGCAACATGTAAGCAACACAGTAACGAACACGCTGCAAACATGTTGGGTACAGCTGCGTCCAGATCATGTTCCAGATCATGTTGGCAACATCATGATGAAGTCTCAGCTGCCTGGTATGGACACATTTATCCCATCGCCTCTGCTGCCATTGTTCGAAGCTGCACTGAAACATGTTTGCATACATCTGTCCAAATGCTGCTGCAAACATGTTCCCGAACCTGCTGCCAGCTGTGTTGCCAACATATGTTCGAGAGCACGTGTGGACGCGCACTTACCCATACACTTTCATTTACTAATTCACAGACTGTAACCTTCACCCATCCTACCATTCACATCCAAGCCCTTGCCCTTATCCATACCCTTACCCTCCTACTGCACACACACACTTGCCCTTATCGTTATCTATACCTTTACCCTTCCTACTTGTGCGTCCACACTGGCGACTAAACACGTCGGCAACACAAAATACAACATAGTAGGCAAGAATGTGTCACGTTGTTAATGATACAATGTTGCAGACATGTTGGTACTAATCTGTAGGTGATATGTTGGCAACCCTGATGAGGACGAGTCAACGTGGTTGGGGGAGATACCTAAGCAGACACACATACACCAACAGAGGCGGCGTCAGATACTCAGGTTGGACTATGGAGCAAACTATGGAGTGAACCAGAGAGCAGACGGTACAATTAATAGATAGTTACCAGGAACACACTCTGCTCTGGGATCCCACCCATGAACTTTACAAGCACAAATTTATGAGGGCAGATGCGTGGTGAGAGATTGCAGAAATTCTGAAGGTGGAGAAAGGTGAGGCCGAAAAAAAAATTGAAAAACTTGATTACTCAGTTCAGAAGAGAACTGAAAAAAAAAAAAAAAGAAAAAAAAAAGGGAGAGAGAAAATCTGGTAATGGAACTAATGAGGCATACAGGAGCCAGTGGTTTGCATTCAACAGCATGTGGTTTCTGGCACACAAACACAAGCCACACAGGACATATGACGCTGGAATCGAGGTAAGAAAATATGTATATCATTGTACTACAGTTATTTTATATTGTCCCATATACAGTACACTGCTTTGGTTACATGAAACAATACACAGTTGGAAATACTGGCATACAGCAATGTCACAGCAAGGCGGTCTTGGCCGATATTGGCTACCTAAAGTTTGTGTCATGTTTACTTCTATGTGTGCCAATCATGCGCAACAAATGCTCGAACTCAGATCTGGATATAGGAAAGAAATTATGGAATACCCCTTTTTCTTGTACTGTAGGTGGCAAAAGACAGGCATCATCCTCTGTTAAACTGTGCACGAGACCCAGCTGTCCCGCATTATTCCTGTTATGTAATAAGGACGGTCTCACGCAGACTCAACGTCGGCGTCTCCTTCGATGCTCACACAAAATAACTACTGCAGCAGCTGCTGCCAAGGAGTTCTTGCATGCCGACATGACCTTCATGTCTACGGAGACAAGTGTGGACGGCCTCACCAAGTCGCCTCTTGTTGCCAACAGTTTGCCAATATTTTTACATGCACTGTTACATACATTGTTGTAGATATGTATCCAGATGTCGACTGCGGTGTATAGTGCAGTGTTTTCAACTTGTCTGGAGACCAAATGTCGCCAGTGTGGATGCACCTTACTCCACACAATCCTGTTCCTAATCTTTTCACTTCCCTTACCGGTCCTACTCTACACACATCTGCCCTTAACCACACCCATACCCTTACCCTTCCTACTCAGAAAACACCTATCTTTACCTTTAATCCGACCCCTACCCTTCAAACTCCTCACAACCCTATTTCCACTCTCACCCAACCGTGTCCACAACGCCCTACACTCATTCTAACTTTTTTCCTTCCTGCGCTACACATCTCTGAAATTTCCTGTGACCAGGATCACAATTATCCTTTCACTATTTAATTACACATTATTAACGTTATCCTTGCGACCCTTGAACGCTTTACATTATCTTAGGAGAGAGGTTTTGATGGACTAAATACATCTGTCATTAATCAGCTTACTACTACTTTCCCACTCCGAGCTCAGACGTTGTCTAGTGAGGAGGTCAGGCCGATTTGTCCCGAGATCTGAACTCTGTTTCATTTACTCGTGGCGATTTTCGAGCACTTTTCTCAGTTTTGGCAGTGTTGAGACTTAGTCTCTGGCACTGAGAAAGATTTTTTGCTGTTTTCCAGGTTTTTCTGCGACTTCGTCTCAGATTGCCTGGGTGTGAGTGGGAGTGCGTGTGTGTTTGTGACTGTTTTTTTTTTTTTTTTTTTTGGCCTGCCGTTAGTGTCCCTCACTGTAGTACGACGCCGAACCCTGAAGGGGTGCCGTTAGGGCACTTCCATGAGGGGGGGCCATTAGGGCCTGGTTATAGGAGGCAGTGAGGGGCGGCTCTGGTAGATTAGGGAAGTCCCGAAAGGGGCAGTGGCAGGGCCTCCCACGTCGCCCTTTAGAGGGCGGGGAGCATAGGTTGCCTGTCACTGTAGGGAACTTGGCCACTTTTTGTATTTATTGTTTTTGTATTAAGAGTGAGTGTTGGTGTAATTGCTTGTGTGACTGTGTGAGTGGTGTCAGTGAGTGTCTGTCAGTCCCAGGGACTATGAAGGGGATCCGGTCCCCTAGGCCTACAGGGCCAGTACGCTTGCCTCCCAAGCAGAGGCCTTCCCGCCCTGCTACTGTGCCAGGCGCGAAGCGAGGGCCCCGTCCTTCTGACGGCAGCTCTCGCTCGTCGACGTCTGGCGAGACCTCTGCAAAAGCAGCTTCCCCTGAGGTTGAAAAGAAGGGGCTTACTCAGCCTGCTTCCAGGCCAGGCGCGAAGCGGGAGCGGCGCCTCTCAGACGCCAGCTCCCACTCGTCGACGTCTGGCGACGCCTCTGCTTCCCCTCCCTCTCCGATGCTTAAGGGGACTGCTCCCTGTGCGCGGCCAGCTGCTTCAGGCCCCACTTCCACTGCGGCACGTGCACGTGCAACCAAGGTTGCACGTGTGCATGAAGGAATGGAGGACGACTCCTCGGCTCCTCCTGCCCCCAGAGCTAAAACTCAGCCTCTTGACAGCGCCCATGCAATCGCTACTCCATCTGTGCGCCCGTGCCCTCAGGCGCCTACCACTGCCAAGGTGCCACCACCTGCTGCCATGGCTGCAAACAAGAGAGAGAGTACTGCAGCAGCACCCACTACTGCTACTCCCCCTGATGGAGCTGCCACTTCTGCTACACCCATCAACTCTCTTGATGATGACGGTTTCATCCCTGTGGTGCGTAAACCACGACGAGTGCCACAGGGAAACGCCCCTCCTCCTGCATCCAGGACTTCGGTGCCACGGAGGCATCCCTCCATGTCGGTAGCCGTGCGCCCTCCACCTCGCTCTTCCTATCCAGCGTTCCGCGTGCCTGTGCAAGAGGGGTACGTGACAAGCTACGATGCTGTAACCACATTGGAACGCCACCTGCCAGGGCTGCGATGCTCTAATGTCATTGGGAAAGACGGCAGCTCAGTCTTGGTCCCAAAAGACGAGGGAGCATACGCTCTGTTAAGGGCGACAGCACAGGACGAGGCCTCTCCTGTCAAAATAATAGAGCTGACACCTGGGCAGCAGAATTCCAAAGCAGTCGTGATGGGCTATCCTTTGCGGATGCTGGTGGAGATACTCCTCCAGCACCCTCAGGTCGAAGAGGCAACCCGCTGCCAGAAAGCACTGACCAGGGAGGAGACTCGGCAGGTTGTCGTCACCCTGCGGGGTCCTCTGATCCCTGTTATCGACCTGGGGAACTGGGGAGAGTACCACCTCCGCCCCTTCACCCCCGAGCCACTCCGCTGCTACAGGTGCCAGCGATACGGGCACCACAGAGCCAATTGCAACCGGCCTGTGATCTGTGGGATGTGCAGTGGCCCACACGAAACGGAGAGATGCCTAGTAAAATTCAAGGCCAAGGAGCCTGTCTCCACCCGCTGCCCCAACTGCTCGGGGAAACACCATGTGTGGCACCCCAGCTGTCCAACCAGAATTGCTCTGGTCGATCGTGGCCGAGAATTCCAAGCTGCCTGGGTGAGGGAGAAGCAGGCGAGCAGCAACAATCCGGCACCTCCGGGTACTTTCATTTGGGGGCAGCAACGTCGTCCAGCAGCGACTGCACCCCCAGTACTAGACGAGAGAGCGTTTCCGCCACTCCAACCTGCTCTCACTCGTCACACGATGACCGCGGAGGTCCATCACCCTCCTCCACCCAAAGTCCAGAAGATAGTCGAGGAGTCTACTCCACCAATGCCTCACAACACGGACTCTCCTCTCATAGTGTTCACCAGAGAGGAACTGCGAATGCTGGGCACAGAAATTGCCAGAAGCCTGGCTCAGATGCTGGGGACGATCCTCGGCAGGCCTCTGGAAACGGCGCCACTTGTACAGGCCGTCAACGTCATAGTAGACCGAGTGGTAGAGGCAAAAGAACACCCTTGCCCTTCTGCCCTGGCACCTCCAGCATCATCTCCCACGCAGACAACCATGGAGGAACCGCTACCCACCCAGCTTCATCTGCCTCGCCCTTGCATGTCAGACAACATGACTCCGGGGCTCACACCAGCCACAGCAGCCATAGAGGAAGAGTGAAGGGCTCTTGGCCTCCAGACAGATCCTCCCCAATGCCAGACACAACTGTCAACCCCAACCCAGACGATGGAGGAGGTTCGTCTATGTCTCTCTCCTGACGGCAGGACGACACCTCCCTCAGAATCCTCCAGTGGAACTGCCTAGGAGCACGGAGCAAGCTCCCGCTCTTGCAGGAGGCGGCTGAGAGGGACCGCCCCCATATCATATTACTGCAGGAGACCCTGCTCCCAGACAGTTCCACATTTCGTCTCACGGGTTACACCACCCATCTCCCGTACGTTCGTGGCGTCACACGGGGATGTGCCATTCTGGTTCAGGACCACATTGCGTGCACGGATTGTGAGCCCCCTCCTTTCTGTGGACCTGATGTGGAGGTCCAGGGCGTGGTTCTCCACCTGGCTGAGTCGCCTCTAACGGTATATAACATATACCGGAGCCAGAGGGGCACTCTAGAGTTGGGAGATTTGTTCTCCCAAGCTGCTAGGGGAGCCGTGTATATAGGGGGCGACTTCAATGCCCACCACGCCCTTCTATCTTCGCCTCTTCAGTCCAATGAAGCAGGACGGCACATCTCTTTGGTTCTGGAGGAGATGGGTGGTGTCTCCCTACTCAATGATGTGACAGAACCCACCCATATTGGGGGAGGTCGCCTCGATCTCTCCCTTGTCTCAACACCACTTGCGGGTCTGGCGTCGTGGTCACTCCACCCCCACCTTGCGAGTGATCACTTTGCTCTCAGAGTTAACCTGCCTCTCGCTCCCTTCCCGCCACCCCCACCTCCACCACCACGGTGGGACCTACGCAGGGCGAACTGGACTGCCTTCGCTCGTGCTCTCACAATGGCCTTCGAGACATCCCCTCCTGCCTCGGATCTCGATAGCCAGGCAGATCAGGTAGCACGCATTTTTGCGCAAGCTGCCTCTCTTGCCATCCCCGTGCAGCGACGCTCGGCGAGGTGCTACCGAGACGGCTGGATCTACTGCGACAGGGTCAAGGAATTGAACAGGAGACTCAATGCGGCTCGCAGGCAGTACCGACGGCGCCGTACATCTCCGCACCGTCGGTACTTGGTTGCAGTGACACGCCATGTGGCTTCGGAGAAACGCCGCCTTAAGGAGGAGACGTGGATTGGATGGTGTCGGATGTTGGATTCTCACTCCACTCTCCGTGAGATGTGGAGAAGAATCAAGTCCATCTCCGATCCACGTCCTCCCCGTCCTCCATCCAATCCTGACCCTGCCGCTGAGGCCAGCCGTCTTGCTCAGCACTTCGCTGACCGCTCTGCCTCGTCTAATCTCCCGCAGTCTGTCAGAGCCCTACAGGAACAGCTGTCCGCCTCTCGCACTGCAGCAATTCAGGCAGCATGTGATAGGCCTGACCCTGCTGACTGTCTGATCACCAGTGGGGAACTCCATAAAGCGCTGCAGCGCAGAGAGGACACTGAGCCGGGGCTGGACGGCCTCACATACTCTGTCCTATCAAATGGCAGAGATTATGGTAGAGCACATCTACTTGACCTGCTCAACCTATCGTGGTCTGAGGGGCGTCTTCCGAGGTCGTGGAAGACGGCTGTTATCCACCCGATTCTGAAACCTCGTGATCCCGCCGCCATGCGCCCCATCTCCCTCCTCAGCTGTGTTGCCAAGACGGCTGAGAGGGTTGTGCGGGCTCGCCTTGCTTGGCGGCTGGGACCACTGCACCCAAGGATTTATGCTTTTCACCCTGGCAGGAGTACCACCCACTGCCTCGCATCATTCCTTGGGGAGCTGAGGGGAGGAAAGGGAATGGCCGTCTTCCTCGACCTTGAGAGGGCGTTTGAACTAGCGAACCCAACGGTTATCTTGGCGGCTCTTGCAGTCAGGGGTGTGGGAGGCAGGTTACTATCCTGGATCAAGGATTTTTTCACTGCTCGATCAGCGGGGGTCTGATTTCAGGGGCATCTCTCCCCTTTTTCTCACCATGACAATGGTACCCCTCAGGGAAGTGTCTTAAGCCCGCTCTTGTTTAACATCTTGATGGAGGGGCTTTTAACCATTGACTATGGGCCTGGCATAACACTACTGTGCTATGCAGACGACCTAGCCCTCATTTTTACCGGCAGGGACTGTTTTTCGCAGGCATATTCTGCCCTCTCCCGCCTGCATGAAAAATGCAATGAGCTAGGGCTCAAAATAAATCTTACAAAGACAAAATGTCTGCCCTTTGGCTGCCGTCCCCCTGACTTCCCAGTGCTGCTCGGAGGCCACCAGCTCACCGTGGTCACTTCGCACCAGTATCTGGGGGTCTGGTTTGACAGGGGCCTCACCTTTGGCAGCCACGTCCGATATCTGAGGGAGCGTGCCTTAACTCGCATGGCTGCCCTCCGATACCTTTCAAAACAGAGTCTGGGGGCATCATATGCAGTCCTCCGCACTTTTTACATCCACGCGATCCGCTCTCTTGTGGACTACGGAGCAATCTGCTTGTCTGGCCTCACACCGCCAATCTCCAGATCGCTGGAAGTCATCCAGAATGATGCTCTACGAATCATGCTGGGTGCTCCACGTTGGACCCGGATCACTAACTTGCGGATGGAGAGTGGTTTGCCGTCGCTGGCGCACCGAATAGCACTACGAGTGACGCTTATCACTCACCAGTTAGTGCAGCGCCGACCAGAACTGCCAGTCTCTGCCCTGCTCCTACGACTACTACGACGACCACCTGAGCCGCTCCCCCAACGCGACTGGGCCCGAACCACAGCGGCTCTTATCCACAACCTGGAAGTCGTGCCTTGTCTCTGCCAAGGCCCTGATTCCCCATTTCCTGGGTTTCAACACCCACCGCCATTGAGGCCACCTCCATTCCACATTCTCACTCCAACGGAGGCAAAACCTCGCTCCTCTATCCCTGCCATCCTGCGACAAGAGGGTCTCAGTCAGGTGGCTGCTCTGCACTCCCCGGGCTCGGCCACTTACTTTACAGATGGGTCGGTCCACCCTGATGGCTCTGCTGGGTCCGCTTTCGTCCTTGGAAGGACAGTTGAATCATGGCGCCTCTCCCCTGGTGTATCTGCATTTCAGGCAGAGCTCGCAGCAATTCTGGGTGCGTTGTGACATGCTCACCATCATCATTACCAACGCATCGTTGTTCATACAGACTCCCTTTCTTCTCTGCAGAGGTTGCGCTCATTCTCACTGCAAGACAATATATTTCTCATAACGGCCATCCATACATTTGCAACCCTCCTTGTCCAGAGAGGAGCCACTATCACTCTTCATTGGCTCCCAGGACATGTGGGGATCACTGGGAACGAAACAGCTGATGTCGCTGCACGCTCCACCTGCTCTCTGCCAGAGATCACATTCCCACTTCTCCCCGGCCCATCACATGTCCGTCGCACTTTGACTGCAAAAATAGGTAGGCTGTCTCGGGAGGAGCACCAGCTTTGCGTCGCTGAAGGTTCCACATCTGCGACTTGGTATGCCACAGCCACATCATACTCTCCTTTGGTGCCTCCCCCAGGCCTGCCAAACTATCTTTTAGTGCGACTTAGAAGATTACGAATGGGATTCCCATGCTATAAGCAGATTAAAAATGCGGCAACAGATCCGTGTGCTCATTGCTTAGAGAGGTCGGATACGCCTCTCATCCATTACATACTTCACTGCCCTGCCACAGCTCATCTCAGATCTCGTCCCGCAGCTGGCTTTGCCCAATCGGGCAACGATTATACTGACGCTGCTGGCATTGTGGCCAGAACACCTTTTAAAATTTTACTACAAACAGTTAGGGACTACCCCCCTCCTCGTTAAATACAGCTTGTACGCTACATGTGCACCACTGACGGGCTCACTGTTTGCTCGTGTCTCAGCACTGCTGAGACGAATATCCAAACAACAACAACTACTTTCCATTCTCATTTAATCACAATCGTCTGGTCGTAGTAGTAGCAGTACGTTCTCTATGATATTCCTTTCCTGTGCATATTGCATCTCAGTTGACATAGGAAAAGATCCTATACAAGAACAGCTATAGTTCATACTTGATAAAATTTTGAATGTCCAAAACGATCACAAAGCATTTAATAAACCCTTTTCTTGGAAGATCCTTTACTTAGCTGGATAGAACATTTCACTGGTTTCAAGATAAATATAGATATGCATTGTTGTTGTTTTGAAACTTGAGTTTCACTGCAACACCTAACACTGCGACAATATTACATCCATGTTATTTATCATTTTTGAACGTGTCTGCCTGTCTGCGTGTGTCCGCTTGGATATTCAGGAGGAAGTGTCTAGCGGACTCCAAAGAGGTCTTACAGAAATAAGTATTCCTGACTCATTTTTGGTGTCGTTTCAATTACTTGAACTGGTTTCCCTGATAGCCAGAATTAGAACTGACTAGGTCAAGTAAATGCGTGGAATAAGCTCACAGAACAGTGGTTATAATGCCAGCATATTTATTTTTTTTTCCTTTATAATGTTCTGAAAATACTAACTCTCTATATTATCTATACACGCAGTTACATCATTTTGTTTACTATCTTTGCTTGGATTTTTAAGAAATATTCATGGAACAGTCATTTCTAAATTTAAAGTAAGAGATTTTTCTCAACGTGCATTTTTTGCTTCCTTTATTCTTATCTAATATGCAAATACACATTATTCTGATAACAAGAAGGGTGAATACTATGAAAATGTTGACTTCAATAATAAAACAAATCTTTCATTTGTGAAAACTTACGAACGTTTGTCGCTGACATGTGACTGATAATGACGAAATTTTTCTCCTGAATTCTTGTGTGTGTGTGTGTGTGTGTGTGTGTGTGTGTGTGTGTGTGTGTGTGTGTGTGTGTCGATAAACCTCCGTGCCAGCTGTAGTCAATAACTGAAGAAAAAAATATCTTTGGCTACTGTTTTGCGGGGGGTATCTCGTTTGTGACTGCGAGCACAGAGAGGGGCGACGAGTATTAATCAATTCTGGACTAAAAATAGAACCCTCTAAAACTAGATGAATGGAAAGCCCTATGGAAATCTATCCTATTATCTTGGAAGAGGTTAATGAAAGGTAGAAAAACAACAAAAAAATATTTAGCCCTCCCACACAATGTAAACAGGCGAACCTTTTCTTAAAATAATGCTAATCTTCTTACTCTTCTCAAAGGTCAGAAAAAGGCGTAAAGTACATGTTCTTCTAAGAAGAAGAAGAAAATACGAGTTATTAGGGCCTTAATATGAGGCGTGACTAAAGTTTACGGCATGTAAAAGCTTAGCGTCCGATAAACCACTGGAAAAGACTGACGGACAGGTTCCGTCACACAAATGAGCCCGGAATATATATAAAAAAAATGCGTTGAGTGCATTTCTAAGCTCAGAAAAGAATATATAAAAAAATGAATGTAAACTTTCTATGGCCATACCTTCCAGATAATTAAGACACATCAATGTATATACTGTACACGTATTGCTCTTTTATACTTACAATTTACGTAGTCGTGGGAGAGAAGAACCTGGCTTACCTGTAAAATTAATAAACGGAATGTTAATATTGAATTTAAAAGTATTAATGCTACTACTAATAATACATTCACCTTTGTCCAATACAGTATTGCCCAATCACGAAATTTCAGTCCAGACCATGAAGGTGAGGGTGACCAGTCGCTCTTCGCTTAGCGGCATCACGTGAACAATAAGAGTAAAACCCAACCATGCCCTGGAATTAGACCCGCATAGGCTATATGCGGTTGGAGCACTTTAAACTACAAGACCTGCACGCATGTAAATATTATATGAGATATCAGTACAATCTGCCAGACATCATTTAAACCATTTACGCCAATGTAGTATTAAGTAATTTTAAGGTTAACAAAATTAGTTGGAAAATTGGTCTACCTTTCCTAATATATCTGTAGGCACATTTTCTTGGATTAAATGGGAACATCGTGGCGCACAAAAAGGGATGAGGTAGGCTAATGTCATATTTGGAAATATTCTTAGGTCGGCAAGCATTATTTGCAATCCAAATTTTATAATAACCCATCCAGTCACTTATGAGATGTTTGATGACAGACATCTATACTAGTACCCTGCAGGCAGAATATACACTAGATGCCCATATTCTGATACCTGACTGTCACACACATTGGTCAACTATACAGCGACCTTTCACACCCCTGTCATCATCTTATTACTTTTACTCCGTCACCACGGGGCGATATTGTCTGTCTTATCCATAATATTTCCAGATGATTAAAGTCATGTTCTTATCCCCATTTTCTGCCTGGAAGGATTAGTTGTGGTCTTCCTTCACCATCCTAGGCTGAAAAAATTTGACTGTAGCCCCTCCTCCCCGCCAAACAAAATAAAAATTAATAATAATAATAATAATAATAAATAATAATAATATCAATAATAATAATAATAATAATAATAATAATAATAATAACAATATCAATAATAATAATAATAATAATAATAAAAATAATAATAATAATAATAATAATAAGACGTTACTGTACTGAGTTACCTTTCATTACGGTGACGCATTTCGTACCGATATTGTATTTTTGTTCCCTAAAGACCATTTAATTAAGCTGCAGAGATATCTTACGAACTGGAGACGTTAGACACACCTTTCGTTAAGCTTTTCATTTCCAAACACCTCCTGTAAAGTTAGAAAAAAAAAATCGTCTGAAGATGGCGATGTTTTTCTTCATATGACGTTTTTGGTTTGAAAGGTTACTAACTGACACACACACACACACACACACACACACACACACACACACACACACACGGAATCGGCCACACAGGATGTCTTGAATATAAACCCCAAGTTAGTAATTTTTCCCTTCAGTAAGAGACATTGTTTATACTGTAAACTTGAAAAAACAAATTATAAGGCGGTAACAAGAATCGAAGACCCCTTAGTTCAATGTAGCCTAAGTAATTTATTCAAGACCCTCCAGCAAGACAGGTCTGTACAGTAAACAACATGGAAGAAGTCAGGCTATAGAATCGGTTTGTTTTAGTCTGACGAAGATCCCTAATCCTTTGCAGCTCAGTTGATAACCTGCTGTACTCAAAATGGTGGGTCAGTATGAACAGTATGGGCATTCACTTCTCCCCAGTAACCAAGGCTCAATGAATTTCATGCTATGACAACTAAGTAATAGTTGTTTTAATGGTCTAATAACATCAAGTGAAAACATACTAACTGTAGCAAGAATGAGACACGGATGAAGTCAATGTGGTTGTGATGTCTGTAAATGTTCCTCAATGTGTGGACTGACTGAGGTGGTTAACGGTGTGTTCTGGAATGAGGTTGTGGATGTTGCCAGGAGTGAATGGTGAGTACAATATATCGTAGCGCTTGGTGGCGACCTGAATGGACAAGTTGAAAGGCAGAATTGAGAATCAAACGCAGTTCATGGAAGCTGTGTTATGGTACCAGACACAATGAAGAGGAGTGGATTTCAAAATCTGGAGCTCTCCTGGGCTCCGAAATAGTAGGGTGCAACGCTCTGTATGAAAACGGGGAGAACAGACCGAAAACATTTGAATCCGTAGGGAGCACAGTCGAGAATGATAATGTTCTTTTTTCCAGGAGGGACAGGACGACAGAAACGAATGTGATGTACTAGTTATCCGTTCCCGCCCCGGAGGGGCTCTGAGAAGGGTATTGTTTTCACTCGGTTGTCTGTCTTTCTGTCTGTCCTTCTGTGAACAACTTTACGCGAAAACTACTGGTGCGATTTTTACTGTAATTACAGGGATGATGGGCTATGACCTTCTGATCACCTGATTAACACAACGTTAGTGTTAGGGTTAGTGTCCCTCCCCGGAGAACAACTAACTAAAAATAAAAACAAGAACCCTCAGACCGGGACTGATCAATAGGTGATGATTAAGGGCTGAACAAAAGACATGGCATGGATTGCGACATGAAATGTAAGGGGTGTGAATGATGAGGTAAAAGAGAGAAAGATTGTCTAGGTGCTTGAGAGTGCAAAAGTGAACGTATGTGGCATAAGTGAAAGTAAATGGAAAGGTGAAAGTATGAGAGAGTGGAAGTACGGATGGGGTATATGCACGGGAGTAGGTGAGAATGAGATGGCAAAAGAAGGACTATGTACTGATGTGTGCAAGAGATGGAAAGAGAATATAAGAGAGTATGGATCAGTTGGCTCAAGGATTATGCGGGAAGACTGATAGCAGGACTACAAATGTGGGCGACTGTGTGTGTGTGTATGTGCCAACGCAAGATCGTGCAAGTAGTGTGAAGGAAGAGTTCTGGGCAAATGTGGAAGCGTGCTTGGAAAAGTTTGAAAGGAATGAGAGAGTGTTTTTGATTGGAGATATGAACGGAAAAGTAGGAAACGTGAAGGTGGATGGAATAGTTACTGAGTGGGGTGTTGCACAAGTGGAAGAGAATGGCAGTTCTATAATGGACATTTGTGTAGGGAGAGGGTTGATTATAGCTAATACCCTCTTTAGACACAAAATGATCCACAGGTGAACGTGGTGAGTGATGAGAAGGGTGGGTGGTGAACTGGACTCTCTGACTACCAGGTGGTGGTGGTGATCAAGGTTCATATGCAATGGAGGAATAGAAGGAGGGAAAGACAGGAAGAAGCAGTCCATACAATGAGGGTGGAAAAGTTGCAAGATGATGAAAAAAAAGGCATAATATAAGAGAGAAGTGAAGAAGCGACTGGGTAAATATGATTTGGAGCAGATGGAGGACGTGGAAGGTGTGTGCAAGATGTTCACAGAAGAAGTCTGTGCAGTGTGTAAGGTGGTGTGTGGAGTGAAGACAAAAAGGGAATGCACGGAAAAGCAAAGTGGAATTAATAGGTGAACAGGCTGTGGCGCAAAAGAAGAAAGCATATAGTGAGTGGATGGGAAGCAGGGGCAAGGAGGAATCTGATAAACAGAAGAGAGAGTTATATGCAGAGAAGAGAGAAGTGAAAAGATTTAAGTAAGAAAGGGAAAGAAGAGATTGAATGAGGATTTTGGAAGGAATGTGAGTGTAAAGTGGAGTGAATGTCAAAAAATGTTCTGGAAAGAGGTAAAGAGAGTTAGACAGGATGAGAAATGTTTGTCGCGGGGTGAATGATAAAAATGGTAGATTGTTAGTGGAGAAGGGAGAAAAGTGAGCTGATGAAGAGAACATTTTCAGAAACTGTTAAACATTTTTTTTTTTTTTTTTTTTTTTTTTAAATAACAGAACGGAGGAAGGAAAAACAAATGGAGAAAAAAAATAATCCATACACCAGATTACTGGTGTCCTCTGTTCATAAAATATCTGTAACAGTTAGACTTGAACAGTTGTAGGTTGAAATTTGGAGGAAAACAACTCTGGGGAAGCAAGTTCCAGAGAGATGCAGTTCGGGGAATGAAAGAATTCTGATAGGCAGAAGTTCTGCAATATGGTTGAGTGACATTCCAGTCATGAGCACTACCAGATGCCCGTGTAGCACGAGGGAAGGCATGGGGAGGTGGCATCATGGACGCAGCTTCGTCTGAGCATTTGCCAAAAAAATATCTGTAAAATAATGCAAGGGAGGCAACATTCCTTCTTACTTGCAGGGGAGGTAGTTTATATGTAATGGCAGGGTTGTTAATGATTCTAACAGCTTTATTCTGAATTTTGTCTAGTTGTCTTAATGCAACCTCTCCACAACCATTCCACAAGGGTGAGCAATATTCAAGCTGAGAGCGCACATGACTCTTATAAATTATAGCTAACTATAATGAAAGTGATGCGATGATAAGTGGCAGGGGAATGGATGGGAGGAAAAGGAAGGTGAGAAGAGAGGAAGCAATCAGCAGGATGGAAGTAGTGGAAGCGATGAAGAAACTCAAAATGGGGAAAGCCCAAGGAATTGATGGAGTGTGTGGTGAAATGCCCAAGCATGGGAGAGAGATAGTAGTATAATGGATGTGGAAGATGTGCAGATTGGCCTGGGAAGAAGGTAGGGTCCTGCAAGATTGGGAGTCAAGCACAATTATTCTCCTGTACAAAGGAAAAGGGGAAAAAGGAGTGTGTGGTAATCATAGGGGCATTTGTCCTCTTAGTGTAACAGGATAAGTGTATGGTAGGATACTTAATGACAGAGTTAGGGAAATATCAGAGGAATTAGTTGGTGAAGATTTTGGGAAGGAAGGAGGTTGTGTAGATCAGATTCATTCTCTGGTATAGAATGGAAAAGTTTCTAGAGAAGGGAATGAAGTTCTATGCGGCCTTCATGGATTTGGAGAAAGCATACAACAGGGTGGATAGACAAGGATTGTGGAAAGTATTTAAACTATTTGGAGTAAATGGGAAGTTGCTGAATGTTGCAAAGAGCATGTATGAGGGTCCTAAGGCTGCAATGCGCGTGGATAGTGAATTAAGTGGATTTTTATATCTGAGTTTTGGATTTAAACAGGGATGTGTCATGTCTCCAAGGCTGTTCAATCTTTATACGGTTGGTGTTATATTAGAAAAACAAGGTAGGACAGTGGATGTTGGAGTGGCCTTAATGAGAGGGGAAAACGTTTGGAAACTCCCTCAGTTGCTGTTTGCAGATGATGTTGCATTGTTAGATGAAGACGAGGGGGAACTGCAAGGCTTGGTGAATGAGTTTATAATAGTGTGTAAGAAACGGAATCTAATCCATCCAATATATTACCAATATGCCGGGAATCGAACCCGGGACTCTCAGGTGAGAGCTAAGCAGCATACTACTACACCACGACCAGGTAAAAGTTAACTCACATTGTCACAATCTTGCAACCAATGTCCTTCCGCCCCTACTGTGGGCATGAAGAGGGTTTAGTGCTTGGACCACTGTTGTTCATTTATTCACTTGAATCATTGTCGAAACGGTTTAGAAATAGATCAGCTTGAGGGTTATTATTTGCTGGTAATTTGTAGGCCAGCTTGGGGACGATTGTATGCTAATAATTTATAGACCAGTTTGGGGGTTGTTACATGTTGATGCCGTAATTTACAGACCAGATTGGAGGGTGTTACATACTGAAATTTATAGACCTGCTCGTCCGTTGTTACGTGCCAATAATTTAGTACTGATTGCTGTTAGAATGCAGGAAGCCAGGGAGATCTTCAAGTGGTAATGCGAAGAAATGAAAGCAAGAAGCTGAGAGTTAATACTGGTAAAATTAAGGTTATGGTTAGCAGGAGTGAGAGAGATAATACGGTGGAATAAGGAATGCGACCCTCTTTTGTGTACAAAGGAAAGTTGAGGTGAATGATATCCCCTGCCCAACTTGTAATGGACAGTTACTCGTACTAAAATATGTAGTGATGTTAAAGGTGGCCCCCAGGATGTGGAAAATTATCAGTGTGTATTACACAGTACTAGCAGGGTACCCGGCATTGCCCGGGTTAAGCCCAGTATTCGTGTACAGCGGCATAACCTGGGACCACGGATGGTCAATACCCTTGTGGGTGAAGACTCCTGGGGTCCCATTTTACCAAATTTACCTACAGTACGTTCCTCCTTGGACCCATTTTCCCAGGACTATATTCCCCATGAATCTCTTCCTTCCATGGACCTGTTTTCCCACTACCCACCCACTCTCCTCACCCACCCACCCACCTACCTTACCCATCCACCCACCCACCTTCCTATCCACAATCACTCATCCATCCTGCCCACCCATTCACCCACCCATGCTACCCCACCACACTCACCCGAACCTGCCCACCCACCCACTGCACACTACCTCACCATGCCGACCTTCCCACCCACTCTATTCTTCAGTACCCAACCATCCACTCAGCCCTCCCCACCCACCCCATCCGTCCTGCCCACCCCACCAATCTGTCCACCCATCTGATTCGTTGTAGCTAATAATGATATGGTTGTAGAAGGAAAATTATTTTTGATAATTCGCTACCATGTTTCCACCAGGCTGGCCTGATTATTTCTTATTAGTTGTAATCTTGGTCAACGGGGGTACCACGCTAGCAACTGCAAAATCTGTCAATCTATTGCTAGACGCCTTAAACCAGTAAGGGGTGGCCACAAACAAATCTCCTCCATGTCGCCCTGTCCCCCGCCATTGCACTGCCCCTTCCCAGCTCACAACCCCTTCTCTCATATACCTCTCCACTCCATCCCTCCATCTCATCCTCGGCCCTCCCTCCCACTTTCCCCCTCCACCTCGCTCACATACACTCTCCTCGCTAATCTTTCGCTTTCCATCATCTACATGTGGCCAAACCACCTCAACGTATTTCTTCCAACGCTTTCTATCCCATCCACATCCGCACCACACATACTCCTTCACTTCCTTATTTGTCAGTCTATCACTCGATGTAACCCCAAATGCTCCCCTCAAATAACTCATTTCCACTGTTATTTGATTTGTGTCATTCCAACACACACTTCCATACGTTAGAGTTGTTATCACAATACTATCATGCAGTGGCTTTTTTACTTCCATGCTCACTCCCCTATTACTTATCACCGCTTTAAGAGAACCACCAACCTTTCTTCCTTGTTGTACCCTTTCTAGCACTTTATCCTCCAAACTTCCACCCTTACTAATCACACTACCCAGGTACTTAAATGCACTCGCATTTTCCATTTCCTCCTCATCCAGCCTCACTCTACATGCAGTGACTTCACTTCTCTCATTTACATTCGTCGTAAAAAAGTTACAGCTGTTAGAGATGTTTAGAGAGTTCTGTGAGCATCCCCCTCAATAGCGATGGAGACCTGGCAGATTCACAGTCAAACATTCCCTTTACATGCTGTACATACGGATAAGGGTATCCAGGCTCTGAACGTCAGAATGAAAAGTGTCTACAGCGAGTGCAACCACTATGAATGGGCAGAGGATTTTTGTTGCCTGGGGACATATGAGGTGAGAACCAGAGGCTAGCTTCATTACTGAATTGAGAAGCTGATGGAAGAAGTTTTGGGAACTATTGCCTCTCTTGACTAGAAAGAAGCATTACTTTAGTGCCAAGGGTACTCTAACTTTTGTGAGAAATGTTACGGTGTATGGGAGTGAAACTTGATCTGTGAAAAAAGAAAGAGAGAGAGAGAGAGAGAGAGAGAGAGAATTCATGAAGATTGCATGTACCTAAAATAAAATGTGAAAATATATGAGTAGGGTCTCACTGAGAAACAAAACTAAGAAGACCGGAATGCAAGAGAAATTTGGCATTGAAAGTAATATTTGAAAAGTGTGCAGACCAGTAAGTCTCGATGGTTTGGACATTCTGAGAGGAGGGGGGAAAGGAACTGGTTGAAGAGTCATACTTGTGAATCTGGAAGAAACTGTCCGGAGGAAGACCGAGGATGACGTGAGAGAAGACCTCCAGGCTAGGAGACTGGGTATGGAATGGCACAAGGTTGTGGTGCATAGAGTTGCTGAAAAGACCTATATATGCCACAATGATCAGTGGTCTCTTAAAATAATCATTTCCATCGGGCACATAGCCAGGCTTCTCTGCTGGAGTTAAAAGTGGGTCTGTTGCCTTAGTGCATCTACCTGACCAGATAGTAGTTTATAGTCCATGAAAACCGTCAGTCACCCCCAGACATTTTTTTTTTTTTTTTTTTTTTTTTAATGTGAGGAAGAAGGAACCAAAGGCAACGAGCCCGCAAAACTATTCCTTCCAAAAGAAAAACAAAATATAAGAGAGAGCCAAATTCAAGATCCGATCATTTCCAGATGCCTGGACACACTGCGTTTGAAAAACTGGAGATCATAGGAAGTAGGAAATACAGACATAGGGAGACAGTTCCAGAGTTGACCTGTTGCATAAATGAAGGACTGGTAGTAACGGCTAACTCTTGCATTAGAGAGTTGGACAGAAAAGGGATGAGAGTTTGCTGCTAGACGGGTGCTACGCGCCCGTCGTAGGGGTGGAGGAATGCATGCAGACAGTTCAGAGGAGCATTGACCATTAAAATTGCGATAGAAAAGAGATAAAGATGCAACAGTGCGGCGAAGAGACAAAGGTTGAAGGGAGTCAGTAAGAGGAGGAGAGTTAATGTGGCGAAAAGCCTTTGACTCCACCCTATTGAGAAGAGCTGTATGTGGGGAGCCTCCCCACACATGAGAGTTGTACTCAGCACAGGGGCGGATAAAACCCCTGTATAGAGTCAACAGTTGTGTAGGGGTAAAGAAAGAACGGAGTCGGCTTAGCATACCCAATCTCTTGGAAGCAGATTTTACAAGAGATGTAATATGATCTTACCAAGATAAGTCCCAAGTAAATGAAACCCCAAGCATGTTCAAGGATGATGCAGGATTAAGCTGAATATTATCAAAGATTAGTGGGTATACCTGTGGAAGATTTTGTCGGGTTGATAGGTGCAAAAACTGAGTCTTTGATGCATTAAAAACAACAAGATTATTTTTACCCCAGTTAGAGATATGAGCCAAGTCAGACATTAGGTGTGCCATAGCCTCATCCCTTGTTTGTTGAAGTAACTGCTGAGATGGACGTTGCGGTAATCGAATGGAAAGATGAAGGGTGGAGTCATCAGCGTATGAGTGGATAGGGTTAGATGTATAGCTTAGAAGATCATTGATGAATAAAAGGAAGAGAGTTGGTGATAGGACAGAGCCCTGAGGAACACCACTGTTAATAGATCTAGGAGAAGAACGATGGCCGTCTACAACAGCGGCTATAGAACGACCAAAAAGGAAGCTAGAGATGAAGGCACAGATAGAAGGATAGAAACCGTAAGAGGGCAGTTTGGAAATTAAAGATTTATGCCAGACTCGATCGAAAGCCTTAGAGATGTCAAGTGCAATGGCAAAGCTTTCGCCAAAGTCCCGAAAGGAGGATGACCAGGAGTCTGAAAGGTAGGTGAGAAGATCGCCGGTGGAGCGTCCCTGACGGAACCCATACTGACGATCAGAAAGAAGGTTGTGATAGGAAAGATGCTTTAAAATTTTTCTGTCAAGAACAGACTCGAAAACTTTTGAGATACAGGATGTTAAAGCAATTGGACGATAGTTAGAGGGTTGGGAATGGTCACCCCTCTTTGGGACTGGCTGAATGAGAGCAAACTTCCAGCAAGAAGGAAAGGTACAAGTTGACAGACAAAGGCGAAAGAGTTTGCCTAGGCAGGGTGTAAGCACAGAAGCACAGTTCTTGAGAACAACAGGAGGGACTCCATCAGGCCCATATGCCTTATTAGTACTGAGGCCTGTGACAGCAGAAAATACATCAGCTGAAGAAATTTTAATGTCAGCCATGAAGAAGTCAGAGGGGGGAAGTGATGGAGGAACAGCACCGGAATCGTCTAAGGTGGAATTGGAGGAGAAAGTCTGAGCGAAGAGATCTGCTTTATCAGTAGAAGAAATAGCTACAGAACCTTCAGAGTAGAAAAGAGGAGGGAAGGATGATGAGGTAAAGTTGTTAGAAAGGTTTTTGGCAAGGTACCAGAAGGAGCGGGAAGAATTCGAGTTAGAGAGTTGAGAGCACTTAGTATGGATGAAATTATTTTTAGCAGAGCGAAGAACAGACTTAGCACGATTCCGGGCAGAAATGTATAAAAGATGTGATTCAGGGGTGGATTGGCTCCCGTACCTTTTATAGGCCCTCTCCTTGTTGCGGACAGCATTAGAACAAGCATGATTAAACCAAGGCTTTCGTGCATTAGTCAATGGATATGAGAAAGGAATGTATGCTTCCGTGCCCGAAAGAATAACCTCTGTAATGCGCAAGGCACACCCAGATGGCTCCCGGCCACGGAAGCAATAATCATTCCAGGGAAAATCAAAGAAGTACTGCCTGAGGGCCTCCCAGTCCGCAGCTCCAAAGTGCCACAGACGACGTTTCTTTGGAGGGTCCGCAGGCCGTACTGGAGCTATAGGACAGGATAAGGTGATAAGGTTGTGATCGGAGGAGCCCAACGGAGAGAAAAGATTAACAGTGTAAGCAGAAGGATTAGTTGTAAGGAAGAGGTCAAGTATGTTGGAACTCTCTCCAAGGCGATCAGGGATACTGGTAGGGTGCTGTACAAGCTGCTCTAGGTCATTAAGGATAGAAAAGGTGTAGGCTTGTTCATCAGGTGGATCAGTGAAAGGAGAGGAGAGCCAAAGGTGGTGGTGAACATTGAAATCTCGTAGAATGGAGATTTCAGAGAAATGAGAAATGGATAGAATGTGTTCCATCGTAGAAGTAAGATAGTCAAAGAATTTTTGATAGTCAGTAGAATTAGGAGATAAGTAAACAGCACAGATATATTCAGTCAGTGAATGACAGGAAAGCCGAAGCCAAAGTGTAGAGAATTCGGAAGAATCAAGTTCAGGAACACGAGAGCAAGATAAGTTGTTGCGTATATATACACAACAACCACCTTTGGCTTTTAAATGAGTATATAGAAAGTAGGAGGATACAGAAAAGGGTTTGCTGTCAGTTGCCTCGGACAGCTGAGTCTCAGTTAGAAAAAGAAGGTGAGGTTTAGAGGAGGAGAGGTGGTGCTCAACAGAGCGAAAGTTAGAGGAAAGGCCACGAATGTTGCAGAAATGAAGAAGAAGAGAGTCAGACAGTGGTTCCAGGCATCTTGAGTCGTCACCGGGAGAGGGGCAGAAGGTGGGGGCATTTATGGTCCCCCCCCCCCGGGGACTCGGAGGCTATGTTATTTGATGCCATTTTCTCTTTTTAAATTTTGAAAAGGAAGTGTGGTGTGTAATGTGCTTGTAGTTTGGTGTTGATAGTTAGAGAAACTTGTACTGGAGAACATGCTGTACTGGAGAGCATGCTGTAATGTGATCAGTATTCCCTGTGAGCACCATAGGCACAATTAATGTGAGAACATATCAGATTATCTGAATATGTGAATGGTGTCATTATACTTCCATCCAGAACTCCATGTATTTTCTGGATGCACATGTATCACGGGTTGGGAAACACTGTTTTTGGGTATACCAGGGTTCAGAGAATATTAATAACACGATGATCAAGTTTACCGACATTAAAACACCAAATGAAAAAACATATGAACACAGTTTGGCAACTTCGCTGAAAGTGCTCTTCCACAGGGTGCAGGAGACGTAATATCCCCAGCTGTACATTCCACTGCGCCCAAACAGGTTTTATATCGCGTTACTGGACTGGAGTAAAGGTTATTGGTCCTCGAAAGTTCGGTGCTAAGAAAGGAATTATAGTTTTAATAGTGAAATGAAAAAAGAAGAAGAGTTTCAGAACTTCCAGGATCCAACAAGAAATGAACTTCTGCCACTGAACCGAGGCTCAGGCCACATCATAGGTTAGGCTACGTTAGATTAGTTGGAGCTAAGTTACGTTAGGTTAGGTTAGGTTGGGCAGGTTAGCTTGTATTGTTATATTAGATTAGGATATACTATGTTTGCGTTGAGAGATTTTATACCTGTTCCAGAATTTCTATAGTTTTCCAGAGAATGAACTCATTCCAGTATGCCAAGACTTCTGGCCAAGCTCCAACACAGACTGGTATATGTGCTTAGCTAGCTTCCCACAGCAATAATGGTGGCAGTTTATCCATTATGAACGCATTTACTTAATCCAACACAATTCGTGGACGTAATTAGATAATAAATTCAGATTTTTTTGTCCCCAGAACCCATCCAGAATCTGAATGACTGCGTTATTAAGTTGTGTTTGGTGGGAGAGAGTAAGCCTGACTATGAACAAACTCACACGATGAAGACAGTGAGTAAGGGAGCGCCTGTGCCAAGCAGGTTTAGCAGCCACATTTGCATCATATTACAGATTCATACCTGGTGTATCCCACTGTTAGTTACACCAGGAATCTTTAATCTCTGAGTGGACACTTTATGAACAGGTAAAATTTTTGGTGATTTTGTAGATCATGGCAAGAAAACACTTGCATCTACTTAGGAGTTTACAGAGCAAGTGGACAATCTTTGATGTACAGCTTTCACAAATGTTTTCTGTGCATTCGGGGAGGAGCTAGAGGAAATCACAGATGATCTGAATAGGGAAGTAAAAAAGTAGGCGCGAAAATAAATCTGAAACTAAGCAAAAAGTTATATTAATAGACAAGTTCAGACCTTTGGCATTAAAGGTGCCATGCATAACACAGTGACGTCCTTTACTTTCTTTCATCTTGCTACTTCCACGCAATTATTTTCAGCTCTGAGAAGACCTCCACCAGTACCATTCAGTTTAACGGTTTCTCTTTTACCTCTTGGTAACCTGATTTCAAGTTCACTCTTTGTAATATAAAGAAAGAGAATGATGGATGTTGATAGACTGAGCACCAGACAGGAGAATGGGGGGAATAAATTTGCCGCTTGGTCATTTTCCAGCCTAAGTCTGCTTGGAAACTTGATGATGCCCCACACGAGAACTTTGCCAGCTCAGACTCCAACTCCCAACACACAACCTGACGCCGTAGGGGAACTCACAAACTTTGGCTCTGGTATTAAACCTTCCATAACGAAGTGGGATGCGAATCTCCGAAAATCTGACGTTAATTTATACAGCATCGGACAATGACAAAACATGTCTAGCCTTTCTGTATGGCTGTTGACTGCGCTCTGTAATGGAAGATTTAAGCTGACCAGTAGTTATAACCCCCAGACTTTTCGTAAATAATCGTGAAAAAATAGAGGCTTACAATTCACTTTGTGATTTTGGTTTGAAGATATACGACCCATAAAATCAATCGTCTGTCGTAGCTAAGATCCTTATCGTGTTGGATGGACACAATAAGTACAAAATTTACTGGTGTTTCTCCTTTTTCCTCAAAGACAAATTATTACCAGCATGAAGAAGTAACTCACAAACTCATGATATAATGTTTGTTGTAACTGAGACTTTTTTTTTTTTTTTTCATTGAGAGATGGGGAACGTCAGTTAATCTTTGCCATGCCTCTAGCCCCTCCCTAAATAACTAATCCTTATAAAAACAATGATTTTATTTTGCAGGAACGACTAGAAATAAGACTAAACAACGTTCCCGTGTCTCGTCTTGCCTAAGATTTGAATTTTGCGGGAGTGTAGGAATAGGTGGCTATTAAGTTAGTCTGTCTGTTTTTTCTCTCTGGGCTAACAAGTTTTTTTTTTTTGTTTTTTTTTCATTTTTTTAGGAAGGAAAGGAAAGACAATACAGGATCTTCCCGAATATCTTGTTCCTCCTGCATTAACCAGCCTGAGCTAAGAGAGGAACACAATCACAGCTCTCTCTCAACTTACCCAAAATAATATCACACCGAATTGGCCTAAGCAAAACAACTTAATGTCAACTGAATATAGTTTTGTTTTCAGGAGGGACTAAGAAAATCAAGCCCGAAGTCTCTCCTGTCTGTTATTATTTTCGTTAAAATACATTGCACCCTTGCCCTTGCCGTAGGGAGGCAAAATTCACAGGCAAGCTACTACGACCAAGTGCTTTTCGTAAGTAAGATTTGCTCTGCAAGAGGAAAAAGGATAGGACAGTATGGTGCAAAATCCTCCCACGGTTCTCATCCTTCCTTTAGTAACGAGAAAAAAATTTGAGTAGTTCATGAAATCCACACATATACCCGACGCCTTAGAGTGGTTCATAATAATTTTACAAATTATATGCCTGCCGAAACTAAGGTATGCCATAGTTGGAAAGGACAAGAGAAGGAGAACACAGACTGCTTCCGTATCTCTTGATTTTCCTGAAAACCATACAGTCATTTCACTGCCTTAAACAAGATTCAATTTTTTGCAGGACAAAGTTGAAAAAGAAAAGAATGCCAATGTTTCCTGTGTCCTTTGTTTTTCCTGCAAAATTAAATCTACATAACAGGAAGAAAGCTCTCTCTCTCTCTCTCTCTCTCTCTCTCTCTCTCTCTCTCTCTCTCTCTCTCTCTCTCTCTCTCTCTCTCTCTCTCTCTCTTTCTGTGTGTGTGTGTGTGTGTGTGTGTGTGTGTGTGTGTGTGAATTTTAATTCAGGACTGCATGGTCGTCAGCTTTGGAGGCTAAATAGTAGTTATTCTTTGGGATATATTTCGGCTATTGTACCTTCAAACACTATTATAGGTTACCATTATGTTTTTAGCTTAGACATTGTTTTTGTAACTAGATCCATCATCACCATCCTCATCATGATCATCACCCTACCTCCAGCTAACGCATGCGGTGAGAAGGCTCGACAGACAGGTGTAGCAATGCACAACAGAGGACGATAATTACTGAAGTGCCATTCACAGCAATAGCCTGGTCAGGATATGTGCTAAGAAACCTCTTATAATAATTGCAGTCAAATGATCCATAGCATTGTAGGCCTATTGTCTTGGACTCTGGAGAAGGTCAAGCACTTCCTCATACGCTATTAATTTTATGTTTTGTTGCTTGATATTTTCCTTTTTTTAATTGGTTATATCAATTGAACCCTACAACAACGCACGTGACGATTTAGTATCATTTGAAACAAGCCACTACCAAGCAGAAAATATGAAGATTATGTGGGCGGCTGACGACTGTTATGATTAAGTCACATTCCACTGAACTAGGGTGTGATATGGAAGCACCAGGGGTTGACGGTATCTGGCATCTAAATATCTTTGTTAGCGAAAAATAATGTGGAGGGAGATTGGCCAACATTACTTTTTTTTTTTTTTTTCTGCATCCCATTGTTTCTTAACCAGGCGAGTAATGTGCTGTATAAAATCACACCTTTTATAATTATCTAACTGCAATGGTTTAATAACTGGCGATTGCGTATGGGAAATACCCATATTTTCGCCGATTAATCAAGCACAAGGTTATCGTTTACTTCGCCGGTGTAGCCTAAGTACGTCTTCATCACGGCCATGGACAGCATCCGGTTTTATGGCCAGGCGCGTGATTCCCTGTGTAGATTTTCTTCACAAATTGAAGATAATTATGCCAGTCACCTAGATAATGAATGCAAACTGCTCGATCATGGTAATCTTTTATATGTTTGTGCACGTCTTATTTCAATAGTGATAGTTTTTATGCAGTAGGGAACCTATTATTAATAACATCTATAAACTAATGAAGTTATATGTCTGTCTGTCTGTCTGTCTATCAGTCTGTCTATCCATCTGTCTGTTACAAACAGTGAATAAATGCCTGGCAACAAATAGGTAGATACAGGGCTATACTCGTATCTTGATAATGATGGTCTTCCAACATCATCTTCATCATCCATATTCCTTTTCCCATTCTTGGACTGTGTAAGGCAGGATGCAGAGAGAGAGAGAGAGAGAGAGAGAGAGAGAGAGAAATACTAGGCTGCATAGTTAAGTAAGCTACACTCATTCACTCAAAATTCTGAAATCCTGACTCTGCTTCAGGGTACGGCCACACTGGCCCGGAGCATGTGACCAAGATGAAAAGAAACACAGGGTATGAGCAGCTCAAATATCTGAACGTGAACGTTGGATGGTTCACTGAGCTTCGTTTCCCCTTATCGATCATATGTTTGGAGCAGGTGTGGCTGCACCCTCAAAGGCATACACATCCACACTTTTTTTTGTGTGTGTGTCCGACTCTGGGCAAAGACTTCAGGGCCTATCCCCAGTGCATATCCTCAAGGCCCAGTAGTCCTCCTACATCTCCACATATCACCACTTCGGCGCAAACACCCACCGTCCATACCGAATACATGCTAGGGATGTCTCATACTGGACTGGAGTATTAGTATGAGCGGAGATGTTTTTACATGTCGGCGGGTCTTCTGGTAGATCAGTATAGTCTACTTTCTGTGAGATTCAAATCCATAAACTGTTGCCTGCTCCAGCGGGGATTTGAATCGGGGTCTGTTAGGACTGCAGGCCACCTCTCTGCCGACTAAGCCTCCTCCTCTCACTTCTCAGCTAAAGTCATTGTTTAATATTCTTGGTGTCTCCTTTTCTCGTCATCTCCCTCGGAAAAACCACATTACAGTAGATTTCCGTTGGTTCGGTGTCAGAACCGCCTCCGTGCGTTCTTGAATGCCTCTCAGATGCTGACTTCGTGTAGGGACCTCGTTCGCTCATGGATTATGGCCCTCAAGCTAGTGAAAGCTTACAACATACACCACCTCCTCTCTCTCTCTCTCTCTCTCTCTCTCTCTCTCTCTCTCTCTCTCACTCTCTAACCACTGGAGCTACATTATGAAAACATTACCCTATAAACCTTTAGTATTTTTTGTGGCAATTTTTTAAACGAAATATTTTATTCGAAAGGGAGAGACTTTGAACTGTGGGTTTCTAAAGATATGATCTTTTTTACCCTCGTCTACGCCTGAATGTTGATTTAAGTTTAATAATGTCGTTGAGTAAAGTAAAAAAAATAGAATATATATTTTTTCATCTCATATGATGGACCCTTAAGAAGTATACTTCCCAAGAGGTGGCAATTCTGGGGAAACTTTGAAGCTGGCAAACACCATACATATTTGGTTTAAAAAAAAAATGTCTGTCGTGTTGGGCATACTGCTGGACTTAGCAAATAAGTTTCGTATCCTCCGTTCAAAATCGGATACATGGGGTAAAATATACGAGTATTGTGTTCTCAATAACACCAGATAACCTTATTCACCTTATGAAAATCCTTTCTTACCAGCGATTGTGACAAATATTCTGCAATAACCTCCGCAACACAATGACGCCTTATTGCTGATGCCAATCAATTACAGTCAGCTCAGTAGAGATCATTGTGGTTGGAGGGATTAGCTGATACTTTGAAAGAATAACATAATATGCCAAGTACAAAAGTAACCGTATACAGCCAACGATATAATCTAATCCACTTAATCCAGTAATACCTCTGTGACTTTATTTGGGGCCATTCATTGCTGCAGCCGCATATTTGTGCAGGCTTTTTTTTTTTTCCCCAAGGGATTATTGTGGCACTCGCAGAGTATATTGTGGCAGCAAAATGATTGGAATACTGCCCGAGCGGGGAAAATTGTACCAGATTTTTTTTTTCCTTTCCATGGTCAAATAAGAAAAACATATGGACACACACACACACACACACACACACACACACACACACACACACAATATATATATATATATATATATATATATATATATATATATATATATATATATATATATATATATATATATATATATATATATATATATATATATATATATATATATATATATATATATATATATATATATATATATATATATATATATATCCCATTGGAGCCCAGTATCCTCAATATTGGACGGAACTGGGAATTAGAAAAAGTTAATAAAGTAAGGAAACCCCAGGTAGGGACCTATGAGATTCGCGACTATGGGCCGATTGGCAGAGGGCGGTACGCCTGGTACCCTACCGGTACAATGCCTCGCACAGGAACGCTGGGATCCAATGGGTTAAGTATATTATATATATATATATATATATATATATATATATATATATATATATATATATATATATATATATATGCTTGTGTGTGTGTGTGTGTGTGTGTGTGTGTGTGTGTGTGTGTGAGTGTGTGTGTGTGTGTAAAGACATAGATAAATAGATGCAGACACATAAAAATAGATACATACTGTTGATATCAATGTATGTCTGTATAGATAAGTATACTGAATCTAAATTAGACACAAATATTTCACCAACCAAATCGAATGTTATATTCCTTACTCCAGTCCGACATGTATCTCAAATACACTCAGATGTTACCATTTTTAACCCGTGAAGCACATTGTACATACGACACTGTCCATCGGAATTGAGGTTTTGGGGATCGCCTAACTGATGGTTGTTGTCATTTTCCTTTTCGTGCCACAGTTTGAAGTGACTGCTTTTTCTTTCTTCACTGCATGAAGCAAGCGCAAGGGAGAGGAACAGACGATTTCACAGTCAACCACGTGCCATGGAAGGGTTAGGAACAATTATTTCTGATTCCTAATCGTCCAATTTGTTCTTCAAAACTGCCACTCGCCTAATTCAAGCCACGTACACCTCTGCCAAGCCGCCCACTCATGCAAGGAAGGAAATGATTGAAAGCGCAATCAGGAGGGAACTGGAGGTGTCAATGGTCTCAGTGCCGAGTGAGGACGAAGGTCGGTTGGCCAGAAGTTCGTGGCCCTCTAGCCTCACCACCATCCCACCACCACCCACATATCCTCAACCTGGTACTTCAGGGGAGATTTCACCCTAATCCAGGTGTTTTTTCCAGTACCATTTAAGGGTAGGGCACTAGGTACCAGTGTGTGTGGAAGTGTATATAATGTAAATTTATACATTATAAAAATGGGTGAAATAGAAGAAAAGGGAATATTTCTGATTTTTTTTTTTTTTTGCCAAAATTAGGACTGCCTTCCATATAGTGAGATAACATTTTGAAAAATAAGAAAAATGTCCAAAAGTTATTAGAAAATAAAGAAAACTATAGTACTGAAAATGTTATGACCAAAGTAATCATTTAGAAATTAGTGCCATTCATGTAAGTGAACTAAGAATTTAGAAAAAAGAAACAAAGTGCATTATACATAGGTCGAATGAGTTGGAGAGTCTAGTGGGGCATAGGGTATTGAATATGGGGCAGCCACGTCCTGCCTGGGCCGCGTAGACATGCAAAGACAGCCCGGCCTAGCCAAAGACTTGTTCACTCATCGGGATGCTGCCTCACAGTTACTCCCAAAGTGACTTTTTTCCTTCACTTCCACATTCCACAATGCATTGACCGAGGCACTTGGGGAATACTTGTAGTGGAGAGATGAATTATTGGTGGGTATTTTCGTCCTTTACTGAATCACACACACATAAATAGTCACCAGTGTCATCCTAAATTTTCAGCAAACCACCATCCTTCATGAACAATCACCACATATCTATCCATCCATCTATCATCCAATTCTACATTGCTCCATGAGGAGCGTAGGAGCCCGGGGCTAGGCAGTTGGTCCCGACATTTAAGATGAGAGTGACCAGCCTCACTCATCCCTGAGTGTTATTACATGAGCAATCAACCCCAGCCACTCCTTGGATATAAACTTCACCGGCTCAATGCGATCGGGGCGCAATAATTACCCACTAAACCACCAGGCGCCAAAATTTGGTTATAATTTGGTCGCCACCCAGCGTAGTAAATGGTTTCCTGGTGTACAGGAAACCATTTGGCTTGTCATTCAGTGTAGAGTCACCCACAGGCAGAAGGAAGAGGAAAGAATGAAGGAAAGAAAGACAGAAGAGGGAGTGTAAAGTCACCCGTAGGCAGAAGGACAAGGAAAGAATGAAGGAAAGAAAGACAGAAGAGGTTGGAAGGAAAGAAGGATGGAGGAGAGGAAAGGGCAGACACCCGACAGCAGCAGTACATCAAGTGAGTGGATGTTGAGCTCCCCAACCTACCATAAACATATCTATCCCTTAGAAATTACCCAAAGAGTCACGAGTCGATTTAACCACACTACGATCCGGCCATCATCCTTTCCTCCTACAGTACCAGCACCAACTACAGCCTACAAGCAATTCACTATGTCCACACTGCAAAGCTGCGGCGCACACTGCAACACAGATATTCAACATTTACACTGCACTATCACTGAAAACCCTTAAAATAATCTTTAAAAAAAAGATCAATGAAGTTCCAATGGCTTTTTTTTGTCAGTCTGCCAGGCTCATGTTCACATGAACCTGGGTTTGCAACAACAGCAATAACAACAAAAACGAGGGTGATTTTAAAACAAAAAGAAATACTCGCTCTGATATAGATGCAAAATAGCAGAAATGGTCCAGGACTGAGAGAATTGTAACCTGATATTGATTTAAATGTAACTATGACTGTATCATTAATATGACTTAGTGTCTTCTCTAACGTTTATCTGATTATGTTCTTGCTGTTTACATGGAGGCTTATTCAGGACAGGAGAGGTTTTTGGAATGGAAGTAGGTAGTTACAGATCTCACTAAGTCCCTTCATTAGAACAGTTTAGTAGCTCATAGGGATGGATAAGAAAAAAGACGCCATTGCAGATAAATGCTAAGTGCTACAGTCATGGCGCACGACTCTGAGGTTGTCGTTATCGTACATTGGCAACCTACCATTCAAAAGTGCGTCCGATTTCGTTTCATATTATACACGAATCATACTATTATGCATGAATACATTATACACGAATATTATTGTACACGAACATATTATGCACGAATCACATGCGTCTCATAGTATATACGAAATCGGACGCACTGCTGAGGCGTAGGTTGCCAGGGCACGATAATAACAACCTTAGAGTCGCATGCGGCGACTATAGTATAATATTGCTTATATGAAACTACCGGCTATTATAATGCAAAAGTTATTTCATTGTAGTAAATATGTAGAATTAAGAAGTAGAATATACTCAAGGGAAATGTATGTTGATACAAAAGTAAACATATATATATATATATATATATATATATATATATATATATATATATATATATATATATATATATATATATATATATAATCCAATCCTACATTGCCACATCAGGAGCGCAGGAGCCCGGGGTTAGGCAGTTGGTCCCGACATTTAAGATGAGAGTGACCAGCCTCACTCATCCCTGAGTGGCATTACATGAGCAATCAACCCCAGCCACTCCTTGAATATAAAGCTTCACCGGCTCAATGCGATCGGGGCGCAATAATTACCCACTAAACCACCAGGCGCCAAAATTTGGTTATATGGGTACCACCCAACGTAGTAAATGGTTTCCTGGTGTACAGTAAACCATCCGGCTTGTCACTCAGTGTAGAGTCACCCACAGGCAGAAGGAAGAGGAAAGAATGAAGGAAAGAAAGACAGAAGAGAGAATGTAATGTCACCAGTAGGCAGAAGGACAAGGAAAGAAAGAAGGAAAAGAAAGAGAGAAGATGATTGAAGGAAAAATGGATGGAGGAGAGGAAAGGGCAGACACCTGACAGCAGCACTACATCAAGTGAGTGGATGTTGAGCGCCCCCACCTACCATAATATATATATATATATATATATATATATATATATATATATATATATATATATATATATATATATATATATATATATATATCACCTGCCCAAATCAATATCCCATCACCAATTCTCATCCTTTTTTATTCATCAGTGACCTAAGCTGTACATCTAACCCTATCCACTCATACACTGATGACTCCACCCTTCACCTTTTCATTCGCTTACCGCAGCGTCCATCTCAGCAGTTACTTCAAGTAACAAGGGATGAATCTATGGCATGCCAAATGTCTGATTTGGCTCATATCTCTGATTGTTGAACTAGTAATTTTGTTGTTTTCAGTGCATCAGAAACTCAGCTCCTACATCTTTCAAGCCGACAAAATCTTCCACTGGAGTATCCCCTAATTTTCAATAATACTCAATTCAATCCTGCATAATCTTTAAATATACTTCGGGCTTCATTCTCTTGGGATTTATCTTGCAAAGATAATATTATATCTTTTGTAACATCTGTTTCCAAGAGACTTGTGTCTTCTTTACCCCTGCACAGATTTTGACTTTATACACGGGTTTTATTGGTCCCTCTGTAGAGTGGAGGCTCCTCACATACAGCTCTTCCTAACAAGGTGGAGTCAAAGGCTATTTGTCTCATTAACTGTCCTCTTCTTACTGGCTACCTTCAACCTTTGTTTCTTTGCTGCACTGTTGAATCTTTATCTCTTTTCTATCGCTACTTCAATAGTCTCTGGTCCTGTGAACTGTCTGTTTGCATCCCTCCACCAATACGGAGGGTGCGTAGCACCCACCTTGCAACAAAGTCCCATCCTTTTTCTGTCCAACTCTCTAATGCAAGAGTTACCCATTACTCACAGTCCTTCATGTATGCAACAGGTTAACGTTGGACTGTCTCTCTCTGTCTGCATTTCCTACTGCCTATGATTTCCAATCTTTCAAACGCAGTGTCTTCAGCCATCTCGAAATGAACGAATCTTGAATTATGCTCTCTGTTATTTTGATTTTGTTCTTTCTTGGAGGGAACAATGTGCAGGGTCTTGGCCATTGGTTCTTTCTTTTTTGCATATATATATATATATATATATATATATAAATAAATATATATATATATATATATATATATATATATATATATATATATACAGTATATATGTGTGTGTGTGTGTGTGTGTGTGTGTGTGTTACAGGGAATCTGTGTAATCACTCTATCTGTTGCCAAACGCCTTAATCGCGTAGTGGGTGGCGACAAACAAATTGCTTCCACGTCGGCCGGTCTCCCGCCGTCTAACTGTCCTGCTCCCATCTCACATCCCCCTCCCTTATATACCTCTCCACTCCATCTCTCCATCCCATCCTCGGTCTTCCCCTCCCTCTCCCCCCCATCCACCTCTCACACACTATCTCATCCTTTGTCTCTCAATGTCCATCCTGTCCGCATGGCCAAAGCACCTCAATGTATTTCTTATTCTTATTCTTTTCCTAACGCTTTCTATCATATATCTATCTGTCTATCTATCAGTCTCTCTCTCTCTCTCTCTCTCTCTCTCTCTCTCTCTCTCTCTCTATATATATATATATATATATATATATATATATATATATATATATATATATAGCCAGACGTCTTAATCCCGTAAGGAGTGGCCACAAACAAATCGCCTCCATGTCGCCCCGTCCCCCACCATTTCATTGCCCAGCTCCCAGTTTACACCTCTCTCTCTCAAATACTGTACCATTCCACTCTATCCCTATATCTCATCCTTGGCCTCCCCATCCATCCATCTCATCCTTGCCCTCCCCCTCCCTTTCCCATCCTCCACCTCACTCACGTACACTCTCCTCGTCAGTCTCTCACTCTCTCTCCTCTCCACATGGTCAAACCACCTCAATGTGTTTCTCCTAACTCTTCCTGTCACATCCACATCCACACCACAAAGCTCCTTCACTTCCTTATTTGTCAGTCTGTCTTTCCATGTGGCTCCAATTGCTCCTCTTAAATAACCCATTTCCACTGCTCTCACTCTTGACTTGTGTCCCGCCAATATATATATATATATATATAATTCACCGGGTCGGTCAGGATCACGTGATGGTTTTGTGATCATCGGCATTTTACCCTCCCGGAAGAGCTGAGAGTTCATATAGTCCGATCTAAGGGCTAAACCTTGACCTTCACACACGCACACACCCATCCTCTTGCTCAAGGAGGACAGTGACCACCCTCTTTGTCAGTGAAACTTTTTCGCATCCCGAGCACGGCGCGAACCCCCGTCTTAGCAGATGCTAGGCGAGAGCGTTACCACTGCACCAGCTGGTGTGTGTGTGTGTGTGTGTGTGTGTGTGTGTGTGGAGAGAGAGACAGAGAGGGAGATCGCATAGCAAAAATAGAACGAATTTTGTGACGCAAAAGAAGCTGTGGGTGCTTTCTACTTGCCAGGCACAGTTAATCCTTTCCAGGTCGGGCCTTGTCTCTTATTCATTAATGTTGATGCCAAACCATTTTTTTCGCCTGAGTGACTACAGGAGCCAAAGAGTGTTAATAATGTAACCATTTACAATATCGTGGTAGGATAATTGCGGCATAATATTCCAGCTAATGACTAAAGATGAAGTTAAAAGACACTGAAGGTGATTAGTCGAAGTAGAAAACCTGGGACACATATAGGAAGAATTGCAGCCTGATGTGCACCTGTGGCTGTATTTAATAGTAAGGAAGGAGCTGGAATATAGTATGAAATTTCGGGCGAATATGGAAGTTAACTATGGTAACGGGATAATTTCTATTTTAAGTTAGGTGAGTACACAATTCTTTCGGAAAGTGGAGCACATATGGAACCAAAGGAACATGTGGTTTATTGTACAGTCATATTTTAGAAGTTGGATTCAGGGCACATAAATAAAGGAAACTTCGAAAATCTTTGAGCGGACGGATAAGCCTGGATCCTAGGGTTATATGACGTGTGGTTGATTTTCCTTCTAGCAAGCTTTCTTGTTCCTTCAATTCTGGATCAACTATAATCTCATCCTTAGTTGGAAAAATTAGGCGATAATTTATTTGGTTATTAATTTATTCACTTATGCTGTGCACTATATCCGCAGCTCGCGAGGATTTGAGCAGAGTAGTTTGTGTGTGTGTGTGTGTTAACAAAATAATCCTACTTTTGTACCAACTTTCAACCTACCTTAGTGGATTGGTTGAGAGAACCCGTGAGGAAACTTTTTTTTTTTTTTTTTTTTTTTAGAACAATGTCAGAGGTTAAGGTCACAGAGATAAGTCGAATTTGAATCCATTAAAGTCAACTTAAACCGGTTTTATCCATTTTTTACAATCAAGTTTTGGGAAAAGACTGAGGATAAGACACGAATGATGCAGTTCAAATTTGAGAAGAAATTGAAGAATTAGCAATAGCCGAGGTTACAGGACGAGGTCAAAATTCAACCCACGTTTGCGATTGTTAAGAAAATACTTGAGAAAGTTTTAGTCCGATTTTAACCTAAATTGGTGTAATGGTTGAGGGTCAGCCATCAACCCAACCTACTGATTTTGAGAACAATAGGTAAAGTCACAGGTTATGTTCAAGTTATAGTTTTTTTCTGATTTATACCAAACTGGAACTGATAGCATAAAGCAAAGGTAACAGGATTCGATGTTGAGAACAATCAGTCAATGATCAAGGTCACAATGAAAGATCAAAGGCCAAGATTAAAACGCAGTGTCAACTCAAACAGTTTTGATTTGATCTCAGCCAAACTTAGTATAAGTGTTAAGGGTCAGGCAAGAACAAAAGGATTCAATTTAGTGAACAGTCAATGAAAAGTGTGGGTCAAAATGCTACGTCAAGGTACGCGGATATATATACTGTATGTATGCATGTATGTATGTATGTGTGTGTGTGTGTGTGTGTGTGTGTAAACTAAAAAAAGGACTGACCTGGCTTGGATAACTTTGATGATGAGTTGAGGATGACCCAAAAGGTCAAAGTCGAGGTCATAAGGCAAGGTCAGCTAACGTAGATTTACTTGGTGGGAAAGATCAAGATAAACCAATGATAAAGAAACTCAGTCTTAAGATCAGTCAGTCCAAGGTCGAAGTCACAAAGAATGGTCATTGATCAAAGTCACAGCAGAATCAACCAAACAATTTTGATCATTTGAATCAAAGTTGATGTAAGTGATAGAGTCTAGGCAAAACTGGAGTAATTCAGTTTTGAGAGGAATTTCTCAAAGGTCATGGAAACAGCTGATAATTCGTCTCCTAGACCAGTTGATGGTCGAGGGTGTTGCTCTCTCTCTCTCTCTCTCTCTCTCTCTCTCTCTCTCTCAATATGTATTTTTTTTTATTTACACACGAATTTCTTAACTCTGCCCATATTCACTACATCCCCTACCCTACTTTTCCTCTATTGCTGATTCTCATTTCCAGACCTATTTGCTCTGACCAGCTGTGTGACTGGTGGCAGTGATGTGTAGTGAGGCGGCTCCACCCAGGCTCCAACATCAAGGGGATCGCTAGTAATCTGTCAGTGGCGTGACTTCTGATCGTAGCTTTAGGATTTTCACCCCCGCCCTACCAACCCTCCCCTCTCTTAATGCTCATCTAATTTCTCCTGCATCTCTTTCCGTTCCTGTTCGTCCCCCATGCCCTACTCAGCTCTCTTTCTCTATCCCTCTCCTCCCTATCCGTCCCTCCTGCTCCATCCTATCCGCCCTTCATTCTCCTTCGTCCTTCCTTCCTCATTAATTCCGTTTGCCCCCATTCTGGCCAACTAAATTGTCCCCCCTCCCTCTTTCCCCTTCCTGCTCCATATAGTCCCTCTGTCTTCCATTAAATCAAATTTGTCCATTCTAATTTATCCATTCTATCTATCTCCTTACAACAAATCATCCGAACACCTCTCCATAGTCTGCACGTTCTTCTTCACTTCTGTGCCCATCTCCCCGTCTGCCGTCCATCCTACTCCCATCTTCGCTTCTCGAGCAACTATCTACCCCTTTACTACAGCTCGTCTTGCCTCCCTCAGCCCACCATATTATTCCTCTCATCCCCCATCCCCCCAAGTTGACCTCCTTGCCCTCTTCTCTGCCTTTTATTCATCTCTTTACTGCGATCTTTTTCATGTCTGCCCTCTCTCTCTCTCCTGTTGCCATCCACAATACTCGTCTCACCCTCTTCCACACAAGCAAACTCACTTCATGGTCTTTTTTTTTTTTTTTTTTGTCTTTTCTTTGTGCATTAATATATCCCTCATCGAAACAGCCTTGCTTTTATAATTTTATCAAAATAAAAACAGATACGAACTGTAAACTATTACTATTGGTTTCCCTCTCTCTCTCTCTCTCTCTCTCTCTCTCTTAATGTTATTAAGGTTAGTCAGGATTAATTGGAGGAGAGTGTAACAAACGTTGGGGGTGTGTGGATGCATTTGATTGATTGCGTGTTTGGGGATGGTGCAGGGTGGTGGTCAAATGTGCGTTGCTGGAAAGGAAATATCTTACAGGCTTCTAACTTTATGTGATGATACTGAACAATTGATTACAAGTTTATGTTGAAGTAGAATAAGAAGGCACCTCCAAGATTCTGATATACTTTTCAAATGCTGAATACAATCATAAAGCAATGTGGCTGAAAATTAAATAAATAATTAATAAATAAACAAATGAAAAAATAAACATATCAACTGATTTATTTATTTATAGATGTATAGAGATATTTCATAGATAAAGATATTCTATAGAAAGATAGAGAGATAGATTTATAAATAGGTATTGTAGATTTGTATATTAATTATACAGCAGCATGAAAAAATCAGACTGAATATAACATGATCATCATCATCATCATCATCATCATCATCATCATCGGGACCTCCTTTCCCACCCTAAGGCAGTTTGGGGAGTAGCAATGTTTAAACAGCCCAAATTTGCCCAGTCCAATGAGCCACGCTTCCATTCATTCACCAATAAAGCCCCTGGAATCCTGGCTTTATCGGATGCGCCCCAGAAACATTGACCGATTTCTGCAGCTTCACATAAACGACTCCGATAAATCCGGACGCTGTCACGTTAAAAAGGGGTGCCCAAATCCATGATCAAGCACTTCTCCTCACAACATTCATCCAGCCATCTCGATCTCTTGTCAGTTCCCTAGCCTCACCGACCTCCAAACCTCTCTTCCTCACATATTCATCCACCATATCTCTCCACCTTCTCCTTGGCCTACCCCGCCTCCTCCCTCCTTCAAATTCGCTCAGATATACCTTTTTCACCACTCTATTGTTATCCATTCTCTCCACATGACCATACCATCTCAGTACACTCTTTTCGATTCTGGTGTCCACCGACATCCTCACTCCGCATCTTTCACGAATCACATTATTTCGTATCCTATCCACCCTCTGTACTCCACATACAATCCTCAGCAGTCCCAACTCCACTACTCTTACTCTTGACTTATCATTTTCATGCCACATCATAGTCTCACATCCATATGTTAAAGTTGGCACTAACACTCCTTCATGTAAACCTCGTGCAGCTGCAACAACAAGCCTCTGTTTCTTATGAAGGCCTTCATTGCATCAGTTACTTTTCTTACTTGTGTCACTCTACTTTCAACTTCTTTTGCACATTTTCCTCTCTTTCCTATCACTGTACCCAGGTATTTGAACTCTCTCATGAATTCCAGTCTCTCTCCACTCACTGTAACATCTCACTGGGAGTCACCATCTCCCTCAATAACCATCACTTTACTCTCTTCTACATTTACTTTCAAGGTACGACGTGCACAAACATCAGCAAAACTCTGCACTAGCCTACCAAGTTCCTGTCCGGTGCTTGCAAGCAGTACTGCATCATCAGCATACAACAAATTTGAGATATTCCATCCATCACCATACATTACCAACGCCATCTCTCGCTCCATTACCTGTGTTTTTACTTCTCTTATCACCCCATCCATATCTATCTATCTATATCTATATCTATATATATATATATATATATATATATATATATATATACATATCTATATATATATATATATATATATATACGAGGTGTGACAAAACAGAAACGAGACTTTGGCTGCTAATGACACAATTCATCAGCCACACAGTAATGAAGTATATCACAGTGTTGCCCAACATCTCAGCACTGTATGAGAAAAGCAACAGTTAAATTAACCTATTTTCATTCTTTTCACAGGTGGTTTTGTAGCTCCTGTCAAGTGCCCTCTGTCACATATTGAGCCTTGAGCAAAGGATTAACGTCAAGCTCTTTGCTAACTTGTTAAAACTCCTGCAGAAATCCTTGCCATGCTGAAGGATGTGTGGGGACAGAAAACAGTGTCCTGCACACGTGTCTATGAGAGGCACAAGAGGTTCAGGATGGGGATGGGTGATGCTCCAAAATGTCCCATGACACATCCACATGACGGATCTTTTGGTCCTTGGAGGGCAGTTTGGGCACCAACTTTGCACAAGTCTTCTGCATGGCCAAATCTTTCAATAAGATGGACCTCATTGACTCCTTATTTAATCCCTTTTGCTCAGCCATTATTCTGATCGTCAGTCTGCGATCACTCTGCACCAATTCCTTGACCTTCTGGATGTTGGCATCATTTCATGTTGTTGAGGGACATCCTGGATTTGGGTCATCCTTCATGTCACTCCGCCCCATCCTGAGCCTCTTGTGCCACTCATAGACATGTGTACGGGACACTGTTTCCTCTCCGTACACATCCTTCAGCATGGCACGGGTTTCTGGAGGAGTTTTTCCCATGTTAGCCAAGAACCTGATGTTAATCCTTTGCTCAAGGCTCATTCTGTGACAGAGGGCACTTGACAGGAGCTACAAAACCACCTGTGAAAAGAATGATAATAGGTTAATTGAACTGCTGCTTTTCTCATACAGTGCTGAGATGTTGGACAACACTGTGATATACTTCATTACTGTGTGGCTGATGAATTGTGTCATTAGCAGCCAAAGTCTCGTTTATTTTTTGTCACACCTCGTATATACCGTATATCCATCCATCATCCAATCCTACGTTGCCCTATGAGGAGCATAGGAGCCCGGGACTAGGCAAGTTGGTCCTGACATTCAACATGAAAGTGACCAGCCTCACTCATCCCTGAGTGGTATTACGTGAGCAATAACCCCAACCATCTCTTGGATATAAACCTTCACCGGCTCAATCCGACCGGAGTGCCGCAATTACCCACTAAACCACCAGGGGCCATAATCTGGTTATATGGTTACCACCCAGCATAGTAAATGGTTTCCTGGTGTACAGGTGTGGAGTCATCTATAGGCAAAAGGAACAGGAAAGAATGAAGGAAAGAATGATAAAAAAGGGAGTGTACAGTCACCCGTAGGCAGAAGGATGAGGAAAGCATGAAGTAAAGAAAGACAAAACAGGAAGGAAGGAAAAGGGGGAGGAGGGAAAAGGTCAGACACCCGAGAGCAGCATTACATCGAGAGAGTGGATCGTGATCGCCCCCACCTACCACTTATTTGTGTATATATATATATATATATATATATATATATATATATATATATATATATATATATATATATATATATATATATATATATATATATATATAATCATCAGCCATTACAAGTCCCCTGCTGAACAAAGCCTCCCCCAGCCTTCTCCACGTATTCCTTGACTGAGCTAAAATCTGCCTTGTTTCCCCTGCAAATTTCTCTATATCATCGCACCACCTGTCTGGTCTTTTTCTGCTACTTTTACAATCTCCTGGTGTCCAGTTAGTCAGCGTCGTCATCGGTTATACCTTGTTCTTGCTACTTGGCTTGCCCACCTCCATTTCTGTTCTTTATAACTTCTATAATGTGTTTGACTTTAGTCTGCTCTCTCACCCAAGCTGATCTATTCCTGTCCCTTAAAGATATTCCTAACAATGACCTTTCCATTGCTCTCTAAGAACTGATTAGTTCATTTGCCATCGACATTGTTAGTTTCCAGGTCTCACACCATATGTCATTACTGGAATTATACATTCGTTATATATTTTTCGTTTCATACATATTGGAAAGCTACTTTTCATAATGTCTCTACGTTTACCAAAAGCTTTCCATATAATTGTAGTGCATCTTTTTATTTCCCTGTCATGGTCTTTCGTGAATTTTAGCATTTTCCCCAAGTAACTGTACTCCTAGACTTCAAGAATTTCTTCGCATATTCTGAAAACGCTCTTTGGTGTACATAGATTAAACATTAGTTTTATTCTGTTCATCTTTCGCCCTACTTTAAGACTTTCTCTGTTCAGGCCAATTAATATTTCTTAAAATGTTCTGTTGTTTCTGAGATTACCACAGTGTCAATTGCAAATCTTAAATGGTTTAGATTTTCTCCATCTATGTTTACTCCTTTGTTTTCCCTGTCTAGCTTTCTGAAAATACTTTATACGCATGCTGTATATAATTTTGGTGAAACTGTATCTCCCTGACGCACTCCCCTCTCAGTCTTAATTTTTTCCGAGTCTTTATGTAATTTAACCGTAGCAGTTCCCTCTTTATATATGTTTTCGAGCAGTGTTACAATGTTCTAATTTATTCCGTGTTCTCGCAATGAATTTATAATTGCTATGTGCTCCACTGAGTTAAAAGCCTTTCGTAATCAACAATTCCTAAGCAAAGTGGTTTATTCTATTCTGTAGTTTTCTCAATTGGGTGATTCATTTGTGTAGATTATCAGTAGCCAAATACCCACCTCGGAATCGTGCCTGTTCACGAGGTTGGTCTTCTTCCAAATCTGTGTTATTCTGTTCATAAGAACTTTAGTGAAGAGTTGGTAAATCACCGATAATAAGCAATGGGTCGATACTATGAGTCGCCTTTTTTGTAAAGTAAAATAACTATTGCGTTACTCCATGTTATAGGATTTTTTTCTTTTTTTATACAATGAATAAATAAGTGGGCGAGCCTGTTTTGTACTTCTACTCCTGCATTAAACAGTAAATATGGTATTATTCCATCTCCTACCGGAGCCTTCCCCCTTTTTATATTTTTAAGAGAAATGTTTATTTCGTCTGGTGTTTCCTCAGATATTTCAAAAGTGGCAACTGAAAAGTTAGCTATTGGTACTACTGTCTTTGATGCATAATGTTCTCTGTAAAATTCTTCAACTCTCTTAACCATTCTATCTCTGATTAAATGACTTCAGCGTTCTTGTCTTTCAGTGATGTAATTTGTTGCTTTCCTAGTACCATTTTACTTCGGGCCTACTTCAGACTTTTTCCATTTTTTGATGGTTTCTTTGGTTTGATCCATGTTTCTCTTTCTTTTTTCTTTTCTCTTTCTCTTGTTGATGAGCGTGTTTAATTCTGCTCGTTCTATTTCATCTTTCTTTGGTTTTACTTTAATTTCTTTTCTGTTTTTTTTTTTTAAATTGGCTCGGGTGTCTTTTCGGCATACTTCTTGGCTTTGGTTGTATTAGGTTTCACTGCTACCTCCGCTGATTATCTTAGCGCTTTTGTTCGTCATTCAACCCATCAGTGTCACATTCAGCATTATTTAGAGCCTGAAATCTGTCCCTTATTTCCCACTGAAAGGTGTTTTCGTTTACTTTTAATGAGCATATCTTTTTATTTTTGATCATCCTCTTTCTTTCACTTCTGAAATTGAATCTGGCTGTGGAACCCACCATTCTGTTGTCATTTCCTATACTGGCTTTGCAGATAAGTGTGACATTTGTGATCATGTTATTATCTGCTATAATGAAGTTGATTTCATTCTTTGTTTCTCCATTCCGACTTCTCCAGGTCATTATTCTCATGTTATACATATCAGCAAAAATTTATCACCATTTCTCCTCTTTCATTCCTCTCTCCAGCTCCAAATTTTCCTATGCATGCTTCTCCATTTTTTGATTTTCGAACTTTTTCATTCAACTTTCCCATGAGTATGGTATATGTGATCTTTCTTCTTTCATAAGCTGGACATGTTGTCAGTGAATGTTTCTCTTTCTTCATCTGAGCTTTGAGATGGCGGTGCATATATTTGTATTATTCTCAGGGTGTATTTCTTGCACAGTCTAAAAACAATGCATGCTGTTCTGTGAGATACACTACTGAATTTAACAATGTTGTCTACAAGATTTTTGTTAATTAGAAATCCTACACCACAAACTTTTTTCATTTTTCCTTCCTCTGTTGTAAAGTAGGTGGTTGCTGTCTTCGAGCTGAATTACATTTCCTTCTTTTCTGAGGATCTCACTCAAACCTACAATATCCCAACAAATGTTTTCCAATTCGGTCATTAAGTTATTAAGTTTGTAATCTTCTGCGAGGCTACTTACGTTATATGCATAGATCTTAATGGATTTCAGTTTGATTAATATCCCAGTCTCTAATTTGCTGACACAGTACCTACTCACTTTGGGTGGCACACTGCCTGTAAGGACAGGAGGCAGTGCGGTTAGACTTTCAGTAGACGATGATCCAACTGAAATGCCCGTCAAGTCATTTACAGTTGAATTCATGTTTAGTTGGGAGGATTGTGGCGCATAATCTCACTTCCCTACCACATAGTTTCTGGTGTGATATAGTTTTTTGTGCCACCTTAATTAGTATATTCGGTGGAGCCCTATATAGCTAAAGGGGGTCCATGGTCCTCGTCGTCCAAGGCTATACCTCGTATCTACCAGAAGGCCCGCCGACATGTCGTAAAAATACCCCCGCTAATACCAATACACCAGTCCTGTATGAGACAGCCCTAGCATGTATTCAGTATGGACGGTGGGTGTTAGCGCCGAAGTGGTGACATATGGAGGTGTGCGGTACGTAGGAGGACTACTGGGCCTTGAAAGCAGGCTGTGAAGCCTATGCCCAGAGTCGGTCACATAAAAAAAAAAAAAAAATACCTACAAGGCCTTCTCTTGTCCACCACCCACGGACATGCCAGGTAGCAGTGGAATCCTGCATATTATATATATATATATATATATATATATATAGTTTGACTAACTCTGTCAGCCGCTTGGAAATTAATAATCGTTTGGAAACTGGAGCTCCTCAAAGAAAATATTTATGCCATCCTTCTCCCTTTTTATCATATTTTGTCAAGTGCTGCCTTAACTACACACACACACACACACACACACACACACACACACACACACACACACACACACACACACACACACACACACACACACAGACTCCATTCTGCTATTGACTTATCGGTGTGTGTGTGTGTGTGTGTGTGTGTGTTAATAGAAGTATACTATCCTGCCATGGGGATGTAATCTTCGTGGTATTAGTGGCTTTACTGGTGAAGTATCGTTTAACCCCCCTCCCACAAAAAAAAAAAAAAAAAAAAAGTTTCTCTTCCCAATTGGTTAATCTAACTTGTAGGCTGGGGCGTCCACCATCCACTCAGTCCAGTACACCTTAGTTGACTTCACTGAATGACTTACCAAATGGTTTCTTGCAGTCAAGGAATCTGTATGCTGTTTGGTGTTAACCACATACAGTAGCTACATGAACGCATGGCGGTTTACTGAATTTAGCTGATTCAACTGGATGTTGCAGATGTAGCCTCGGGATGCTTCTGTCTGGCTCTGCACATCGGCCCAGATGTTATCGCGGACTGTGTTCACATTCCTAGTCTTCATGCTTCGAATATATAGAACTGTACCGCTGTTCTTAAACTAAAGTGATGTAAAGAAGCTTGAAGTCATATTTCACTGGAAACTTTGTAACAATCATAAAACCTTCCCACCGACTTAGGGTTGCCCGAAACTATGTTTTGACTGTATCCTCCTCTGCTGTAGCCTCTCATAAAGTTTTGGATTGTCCGGTCCGTAACGGTCGTCCATGGGTTCCTGTAGCTGAAAGATTTGTTTCTTCCCAAGGTGTTGAGCAGGATGTGCTTCTGCATTCTCTCCCTAGTTTAGGATCCCAGAGCTATGCAGGGAACACTGGTGCCTCTCCTGGGTCCGCATTCTGTTCCATCACATAGTCAGGACATAACTGGTCGATATGTCTATGCAATGGGGGTCCTCCTGGAAGGAAGTAAATGTTGATGCTCCATGGGCTAACGTCCCCGATAACAACAGTCGAAACCAAACGTGTTTGCTGGTTGTCCTTAGGACCACAGTACAAGGCGTAGCACAGTGCTCCAACCTTGTAGGTGTGCACCAACCTAGGAACCAGATGACTGTGTTCCATCCAATATAATTTGGCAGTTTCCTTGCTCTTCTTCTTTAAGCAGCATGAGTGGGAGAAGATAACATTCAGCTCGAACCGATTCTGGCACCCACTGAGCAGTTCACTGGGTGAGTAGCCAGAATTCAGTGGTGTATGTCAGTACTGTAGCAAAAATTCTTGTTATGCAGCCTTTGGCAAGACTGACGACTTACCCAGGGACTGCTTGAATTACTGAACCAAGTTCTCAGCAGCACCATTCACAATAGGATAACATGGCATTCTGATGAGGTGTATAATACATCATTCCCGACATCAAGCTTGGAATCCCTCAGACAAAAATGTTGTAGTGTTGTTGGTAATTAGTGCATGATTATAACCAAAGCGAGCAAAATCCTATTTCATTAAGTCCGTTGTATCTTTGGTTGCTGTAGAACTGATTGGATGTATGCAGGGGTACATTATGTGCTCATGGGAACCAATCAGCTTGTACCCAGGAAGTTGATGTCATAATCAAGCTGAAGTTGGCTCCAAGGATTCTCTGCTAGCATCCATATATGGCTACCTGGCTTCGGTGGCTTGTTCTGATGTTCAGCACAAACTGTACAGGTCTGGTACAGATGATGGATGTCATCGCTGATTTAGGGCCACTATACCACAAAGCGGGCATGTTGCTTCATCTGCTGGATCCCCAAGAGACCCAGGTATATGAGCTGTTATACCTGGCTATTCAGTCTGTCCAAAATAAGACCATCGCTCCAGTATGAAGGCATATATTCTCCATATTAAGATAATCTCCAATTCAGTTGATCCACCAGCCCTGTGAAGTGTTGTATATCCTAGGAGCCCATGGTATGTGGCCATCTTTCCTTGATCTAGTCCATAACCATAGATTTGACTGAATCTTTCCCTGATTTCATAGCTAACACTTCCTTATCTGTAAGGTTCAGTTATAGACTAAGTGCATGTATAGTGGCAGACACAGAGACATCTGCTAGCTGCTCCTCTTCATCATGAATGATGTCCCCACCAATTGGCAGATGGCTGAGAGCATCTGCAGAACTGTGGTCCACTGTCTTTAGGTACTCAATACTGTAGTTGTACTGGTTCATCGAACAAGTCTTTTTGCAGCCAGAGCATGTGGGCCTTTTGTACAACTGAAAAGCAAGACCAATAGCTAGTGACCTGTGACCAAAATGAATTTCTAGTTATACAAGAAATTATGGACTTTCTGCGAGCTGTAGATAACTGATAGGACCTTCTGAATCTGACTGTGACAGTGTTCTGTATCTGCTGACATCTTTGAAGCATTGGGAACTGGACATTCAGTGCTAGAAACATAACGACTGAACACCACTGGCCCAATTCCAGCACAGACGCATCACATGAGATTCCAATCTGCTAGTCAGGATCGAGCAGTATCTACCAAAGAACTGTCGTTCAGTCGCTGGAAATCACTTGCTTCTTGGCTCCTCATCTCCGCAATGTATCCTTCATTATTAGGCAGGCAAATGTCTCAGTCAATGTAGAAAGATTTGGTATAAATTTACCGGAGAATTGCATAGAGTCCAGGAACAAACGTTGAATGGTGACACTGGGAGGTAGGGGCATCTTGGCAATGGCATCCATTTTGTGTCCTTTGGTAGTACCATTTCACGAAAATATATGGCCCAGGTATTTCAATGATGACTGGATGAATGCACACTTCTCCTGTATGCATTGCAACAGGCTGCAAAGGTTCTGGAGATGTGCCTCTGCACTGCCACAGTTGACAAGAATATCATCTAAGTATGAGGCAACTTCTCACAGATCACTAGTAAGTTGGTCCAAGATTTCCTGGAAATAACTTGCTGCTGAACTGATGCCAAAGGGCAAACAGGTCTGAAGCAGTAAGCCTCGATGTGTGCTAAACACAAGCCTATTTTGGCTTGATCTGGTTGTAGGTGTCAGCCAGATTTATCTTTGTTAAGTAGTAGCCACGGTTAAGTTTCCTCATCAGTCCTCTGGCAATGGCTTGGAATGTCTGTATGACTGACAGTAAATGAATAATCCCAGCATTCCCACAGCTTTGTGTTCTGCTGCCATGGTAAAAGCACAGTTGGAACTACAAAAGTTCCCAGTTCCTTAATCTGCATGAACACCCATACATCCTTCTTGATGCCAACATCTTAATCATGGTTGAGATCTACCAGAATGGAAAATGAAACCATCCATTGTTTGGTGAAACAGGCATCATGTCTGGCTTGTATGGGGCATCCAACTCAAAAACTCCTTGAGTAATCCAGTTTTGATATGAAAATCCTTACAAAATTCTGCATACAACCGGTGGAATTCTTCCAGCCAGGTGTGTCATCCACAATTGCAGGTGTTGGCAGTGGGTTCTCATATCAGTGTACTATCACGAGCATTAGTTTCTTTACCCTCCTGGCGAGAGCGGAGTCTAAGTCCCGATTGGAGATAGGTCATGCATTCGAACATTAGCCGTTCCATAGTATAGTAGTCGGTTAATGCTTCTTGGGTTTTGGAGGGGCTCTCTTCCCATAATATTACCCTCATCTCTCATCGACAAAAACAGCATGGACTTAGTTGCTGTTTGTAAAGTGATTCCTGCGTTTCTTTCACTGTATATATTACTCTTCATATTATGTAAATCTCGATATCATTCTAGGTCCCCTTTCAACTTATATTCGATCTGATACTCTAAAGCATCAGTCTTAGGCGTCCTACTTTCGAACCACAAAGCTTATTTCACAGTGGCAGTGGTTAACAAGAGGATGATATAAGAACATCCTTTAAACTTTGTTATAACTATTAATGCCAGCGTGAAGGATGCTGAATCCAAGTGAGTGAACGACTCAGTCGTACTGAAGCATATCTGATCATTGTAAACCGTTTGTGCTCGTTCGCCTGGTCCGTCTCCAACAGTGACTTCGAACTCGCTATCATCAGGGGGGTAAAGAAACTAATGCTCGTGATAGTACTTATGTCAGCATCCATCTTATGTGCTGCATTTCAGCCCAGCAAGTTGAGACAAGGGAAAATCAAGATACTGAACGTGATCTGTCTAACATGTGGTGCAGAACTATCGAACGAATCCTTGGTGCTGAATTAACTCAGAACTGGTAAACGATTATCCAAAACAGGAGCATGACAAACTTGTGCCGTTTGCAATGTTGGTTTTCCAAGCCTAGTCCAGACCTGTGTAGAACAGAAATTGTCCTTTGCGCTAGTGTATAGCCTACTTTGAAAGAGAATGATGGTTCACTGTATCAGTTCTCAACCTTTTTCTGGTCACGCCACCTTTAGCACAGGGTCTTCATATCCATCCTCCCTCCTCTCCTACCCATCCCATAGTAATTTGGTTAAATATTTCTTTTTTTTTGGTAGTATTTACGATAGTAATAATAATAATAATAATAATAATGGTAATAATAATAATAATAATAATAATAATATTAATAATAATAATAATATTAATAATAATAATAATAGTAATAATAATCATCATCATCATCATCATCATCATCATCATCATCATCATAATATTTATTATTATTATTATTATTATTATTATTATTATTACTATTATTGATATTATTGTTGCTTTTGTTTTTATTTATGTTGTTCTTCCTCTACCACACTCATCTCAACATGAATCCAGTGAAATCATGCGCGACCAGAAAAAGGTTGAGAACCGATGCTGTAAACAAATCGTTAAGTTCTTCCCAAGATAAAAAAAATCGTGTCCAGTTTTTTGCGCAAAAAAAAAAAAAAAAAAAAAAACTATTCTAACCCGAAAGTCCAAACCTAACCCAGGATTACCAAGCCAAAATTATCCTAATCCTACCATAATGTGAAAATTTTTACTTAAAGTAACCCAAAAGTCCACATCATCTTTTCTAACAACCGAACTTGACGTAATCTAATGAAATATGTTGAGTTCTAACAACCTCATCTGACTTACTCTATTCCGAACTGTCTAAGCACAAGTAACGTAATCTTGATAGCGAAGCCTAACGTATTCTTAATAGCTGAACCCAACATAGAGTAATCCTAGCACCGCGGAACCGATTTCTTGTGTATTTTACGTTCTTTGCTTCTTTGTTTTGATTGTAAAGGGACATTAACACCACTCGAGGGCAAATTCTAACACGTTCAAGGAGCATTATTTGTACATTTAGCATTATTTTAACACTTACCGAGGCTTATGTGCGCTAATGTAACCTAAACTCATACGGAAAAATACAAAATCCAGATCGATACTCTTTGGTAATATGTAGCCCGGCTCCCAGGAATATTGTTTCTAGTTAAGTGAATCTGTTGCCACATCCAAGGTTATTGTGTTCCATTTACCCACAAGTCCTATCTACACATAAATGTAGATTTTGTGAAATTCAAGCAGTTTTATATGTTTCATTAGTAGTGTTAGGATTTTGTTTTCTTTGTTAAAAGACACAACACCTTCCAAGACCAACAGGGAAAGAACATATTACCTCTCTTGTAAAATCTGCTTCCAAGAGACTAGGTGTGCTAAGCCGACTCCGTACCTTCTTTACCCCTCCACAGCTGTTGACACTACGTAGGGGTTTTATTCGCCCCTGTGTAGAGTACAACTCTCATGTATGGTGAGGCTCCCCACACACACCTCTTCCCAACAGGGCGGAGTCAGAGGTTTTTCTTCTCATTAACTCTCCTCCTCTTACTGGCTCCCTTCAACCTTCGTCTCTTTGCCGCACTGTTGCATCTTCGTCTCTTTTCTATCTCTACTTCAATGGTCACTGCTCCTCTGAACTGTCTGCTTGCATCCCTCCACCACTACGGTGGGCACATAGCACCCATCTTGCAACAAACTGTCATTCCTTTTCTGTCCAACTCTCTAATGATTGAGTTAACCGCTACTCCCAGTCCTTCATGTATGCAACAGGTCAGCTCTGAAACTGTCTTCCTCTTTCTGTTTTTCCTACTGACTATGATCTCCAGTCTTTCAAACGCAGGGTGTCCAGGCATCTCGAAATGATGTCTTGATTTTGGGTCTCTGTTATATCGTTTTCATTTTTTCTTGGAGGGAGCAATGTAGGCCCTTGGCCTTTGGTTCCTTCTTCTAGCGATATTTTTAATTCTGGCAATTCTGTCCAGCTCTGGAGTCTGTGTGCCTCGTTGACCCTTTATAAAAAATTCGGCGTTAACTGTGTGAAACGAAAATGTTTTTACTTTTCTGGTGACGCGAGCAGCTGCCACACACTAGCTGGAGTTGTGGTGGCTCAGTGGAAGGGCTTCATTATTGATCCGTATTACTAATGGAGTAGCAGATTTTATGACAGACTTGAACACAACTCATCTCTCCCACACACAGAAGACACCATCACAAGCCTCCAAGTAATGAACTCTGAGATAACAACAATATTAATACAAAGAAAATGGAAAACTGGAAGTCCTTTGTGACAACACGTAGGCACTCCACTGACCTCTCTTGGCTGTGCACAGTGCATAACAGTACCGCTAAATCACGAGCATGCCCATCCATGACCCACTCCACCATCAACTACAATACCCACCACATCCTTTCATACTGTACAAAGAACAAGCAAACACACTCGAAATCCACTACGCATACATAAATCTCGTAACACCAACACGCACTGGGTCTAATAAACAACCCTCTCAGAATAGGTAGTCCTTTCCACTCGAATGCAAAGCAACCCCCTTAATTCCCGAATAAACACGTACATTATACAAAAACAAAGAATTTTACAACCATAGCCCTGATGGCATCAGCAACCTATACCTGAAACATTTAGGCTCAGGGCATCCGGACCCTCACAAATATCAAATACTATTCATACACACCCTGTAGAATGCCTAGTATTTGGAAGCATGTAATAATCATCACTATATTTAGACCAAACAAAGACCTCACACTCACTTTTTCATATATACTTATAACACCACTTAGCACACCATCCAAAATTACTGAACGCTTCATTCGCGCCGAAGTCACTCGCCATGCTCCCCTAGTTTCTTCACAACACAAATTCAGAGCACTATCTCATACAACAGGCATCGGATGGCATCAGCTCCATGACTCCTCCACAAAGCATACTTCTCACAACAATTGATATCAGTAAAGCCTTCGATACTATCCCCTGACGCCAACTAATTACCAGTTTATACAATACAAACATAGAGAACACCAAGCCCTGGCTTCCTAACTGTCTGGTTGACAGGCACTTGGTTCATTCCAGGGCAAGTCAACATGAGCACGACATTTCACTGATGGAGTTCCATAGGCTTTCATCATTTTACCCTCACTCTAAACATGCATGATATTCCCACAACCCAGCCACCAACAAACATTACCTCAAAACCAGATGACATCATCTTAGCAACCACACACCACATAGCAGACAGCCTGAATACTGCATCAGGACTATCTCAGCACACTACAGACTTGGGTCGAGGACAACAGGCTGACAGCTGACCCAACCAAGCCTACCACCACATTCATCACCAGCAGTAAACATGTACACAACTACTCCCTTCACATCACATTTAATAATGTATGTGTTCCATACACTCCCTCCGCTAAGATGTTTGGAGTGACATAAGGCAACTTCAAAGACTATGTACAAAATATCAAAAGGCGGTACATCCAAAACTCACTGCACTCAGACCAACTAAATACCAGACGCTGGGCAACAACAACAACAAAATCTCCTTACGTTACATTAGATTAGTAATGTCATATGCTAATTTATACAGAACAACACCCTACACATCACCAAGGGCTGCAACAAAACTACTCCCACAGCCCACTTACTCTCAGAAACTTAGAGACTACCCTGTCAGAGACTACAGTACCTTGATATGATGGGCACACAGTTCTGTCCAACAGCCTGTTCCAATGAACAACAACGGTGTCACTACATGCCAGATGCAGCACACAAAGGCACAAAAATCAATCATCACTCAAACATTATCAAAACCTTTAAAACAATATCAAACCTTCAGACATTCCAACACTAGCAACGAAGAAACACCAGCATACTTACTTCAAGCGCAGGGCAATACAAAACCTCTATCAGAACACTATATTCCAAGCCCCCCCCCCTCCTTATAGGTACCCCTTGGAGTGTCATCAAACAGATGATCGAGTTCGTCCAGTTGGGCTAAGAGCACGACATCACCCAGCCCTCCTCAGCTTCCAGTTTAGATTTGGGTTGCATGGAATCACAGATGACGCGTGCCCGGCTTGTAGCACAGACCCATTCAACATAACACACTTGAATGAAGCACTGTAAAACACACGCTACGCTATGACGCTGACACAGCACTAATGGTGTGGGGAAAGTGTGGCACAATACCAGAGGAATGGTTGCTTACCCGGGCCCGACGGGTCTGCTCGATCAGAAGGACCGGATATGAGCAACAACAACCCTAACTGGTATGAGGATCTGCTTATGATAGAATTACGATCTTTCTTTAAAATATATATATATATATATATATATATATATATATATATATATATAATTAGTGTTTTAATATACGGGATTAAGAATACATCATGACAATAAACTATTATTACAATTTTCTCTTCATATTTGGTCACTTTAATAATGACTCAAGTACAGTTTTGATGTTTTATTAGCTACAGATAATTAGCAATCTTCGTTAGGATCCTGTATCATGAGTACGTGCCGTGATCAAGTTTCAGTGCCGTTTACAACATACAATGCTGGGATAATTTGTGTATAAAAGATAACTGCCGATTTTTAATTCATTAATGCAGAGCTGCGTTCAGTTTTACTTTTGTCTTTGCTGATTCTTGGCGTTTTTGTTCAAATTTAATAAATGCCTCCGTATCTGAGTGGGTTTCGCATGACCGCAGTGAGATGCTGCTGCACAACAAAAGTTTGGAGCATAACGGTTTAGGTTTTGATATCTTGATTCGGCTAATCTACGAAAGAGTGGGGTGGCCAGAGTGCAGAGACAGCCTACCCCTCTGGTTCGAAAATTCTGTCCTAACTGAAATAAAACTGTCAGCAGAAAAAGCTGTTCCCGTTCTCAGGGTGTATAGATGAGACACTTCACTCGATTTGTGTCATTTTACTGCCGTTTTTCCCCAGTGTATTTACAGACTAACCTCTTATAATTTAATAAACTTACCTTTGGACAAGATTAACTAGTTCTCGAGGCATTTGGTTATGGAACTGGGGAAGTTAGATAAAGCCTTCTCTTACCTCGCCACTGCTGGAGGACTGTCCTAAACCGAGTAACGTCGTATGGTGATAATGTCTATCTATCTATCTATTGCCAGACTCCTCAATCCCGTTCGGGGTGGCCACAAACAAATCGCCTCCACGTCTCCCTGTCCCCCGCCATTTCACTGCCCTGCTCCCAACTCACATCCCCCTCTCTCATATACCTCTCCACCCCATCCCTCCATCTCATCCTCGCCCTCCCCCTCCCTCTTCCCCCCTCCACCTCACTCACATACACACTCTTCGTCAGTCTTTCACCCTCCATCCTCTCCACATGGCCAAACCACCTCAGTGTGTTCCTCATAACGCTTCCTATTACATCCACATCCACACCACAACGCTCATTTATATTCTCATTTGTCAGCCTGTCTCTCCATGTGACTCCACAGGCTCCTCTTAAATAACTCATCTCCACTGCTCTCACTCTTGACTTGTGTCCTTCCAACAACGTCCAAGCTTCACTTCCATACGTTAGAGTTGGTATCACAATACTGTCATGTACTAACTTTTTCACTTCCATGCTCACTTCCCTGCTTCTTATCACTGCTTTCAAGGAACCAGCAACCTTTCTTCCCTGCTGTACCCTTTCAAGCACTTCACCCTCCAAACCTCCATCCTTACTCATCACACTACCCAAGTACTTAAACGTACTCACATTTTCCAATTCCTCACCATCCAACCTCGCTGTACATTCACTGACTTCACCTCTCTCAAAGACCACCACTTTACTCTTCCCTACATTCACCTTTAGATTCCGTTTCTGACACACTCTCCCAAACTCATCCACCAAGCCTTGCAGCTCTCCTTCGTCTTCACTCAACAACACAGTATCATCTGCAAACAACAGTACAGGGAGTTTCCAAACACTACCCTCTCTCACCAGGGCCACTCCAACATCCACTACCCTACCTTATACCTCTTTTATTACCCCATCCATGTACAGATTGAACAACCATGGAGACATGACACATCCCTGTTTCAACCCAACCTTCAAAGAAAAAATTCACTCAGTTCACCATCCACACGCACTGCAGCCTTAGCACCATCATACATACTCTTCACAGCATTCAACAACTTCCCAACTACTCCATATATTCTTAATACTTTCCACAATCCTTGTCTATCCACCCTGTCATACGCTTTCTCCAAATCCATGAAAGCCGCATACAACTTCTTTCCCTTCTCTAGAAACTTTTCCACTAAAGATCTAAGAATGAATATCTGATCTACACAACCTGTTCCCTTCCTAAAGCCTCCCTGTTCTTCTCCAACTAATTCCCCTGTTCTTTCTCTAACTCTGTCAATAAGTATCCTACCATACACTTTTCCTATTATACTAAGAAGACAGATGCCCCTATGATTACCACACACTTCTTTTTCCCCTTTTCCTTTGTACAAGGGAATAATTATGGTGATAATGTGGGATATATAAAATACGTCATCGGATTACAAAAGTTAAAAGCGCGACGCTTGAAGAGATTAAGCTTAATTCTGACTACTCCCCCCCCCCCGGGTGTTTACAATATAACCTTTTCAGTGTGATGCTGTATTTTTCAACTTTCTCTAGCTACATTCATATGATTGCAGTTGGCTGCGGAGACACTATTGGAACTAGAGGGATCAGGTACAGAACTTTGTTAACTCCTGTACAACTAGATATTCTTAACTTACACTGAGTGCTGGTAGGCTGAGTAAACTGAAAAAAAAAATGCAGAGATGAAATACAAAATGCTTAAAGCGTACAAAAATGTTCCTTCCGAGAAAAGTAGAACAGGAGAAAACCAACTTCAAGATCCATTAATTTCAAGATGACCAGGGATGTTTCGTCTTAAAGACTGGGGTTCATGGGCAGAGGGAGATATAGACTGATGAAGCGAGTTCCAGAGTTGACCTGTTGCAAGTATGAATAGCTGAGAGTATCAGATAACTCATGCACTATAAAGCTGAACAGAAATGAGGTGGGAGTGTGCTGCTAGACGGGTGCTACACGCACTCCAAAATGGTTGGGGGATGCATGCAAGCAGACAACTCAGAGGGGCAGTAACCACTGAAATACCAGTAGTAAAATGATGAAACTGCAACACTGCGGTGAAGAGAAGGACTCTCTAAAAGGTCAGTCAGGGGAAGCGAACTGAAAAGTCGAAAAGCCTTTACCTGCACTATATTTAGAAGGACTGTATGTGGGAAAGGCCCACTCTCTTCATACACGAGCCAAATTCACAACTGTTACTGATAACTTTGTGGAAAAATTATGAAGGAGACCATTTTCACCCCATAAGGTCATGTGTATCTGTAATTTCATAATGGCTGTAAGTTGGGTATATATATATATATATATATATATATATATATATATATATATATATATATATATATAACTCAGAATTAGCCCTGGAATTACCTCCTGAACTCACAATGGAAAATCCATTTACTTTACAGTATATTATAAACTTTAACAAGAATCTTATGAAGGTACTTTTTAATAACTGTATCGTCTTCTTTTTTCTAAGCATAAACGATGTGTTATGAGACCACATGGAAATTTTCAGTTGTCTTTGATATTAGCTATTGTTAATATACGTAATTACTTTTCTGTAGGAAAAAATAACATGTATGACAAAGTATTTGAAATTTTGCCTAATGTGTTTATTGTGAGGGTCTTCCTGCCTTTCTGGTTTTGTCTTCGACTAATAGACTAATTACCTTAGTATCAGTATACATCATAACTAACAGACGCAAAAGGAACGACAGGTTGTTGCTGTTTTTGTTATCTTTTGTAGCCTACTCTTTTTTAACACTTTAAGCTTTAAAATGAAAGCAAATTCCGAATAGTTTTTAGTTTTTATCAACGAGATCGTCTTTAAATCAGTGTTTCTACGTCCTAATAAAGGCACGTTTTGAGCATCTTGCTTAACAGAGTTTTCATGTGTTCCTAATTTCCCCAAACCCTATAATCTTTAACCTGATTATTAAGGAGATTTCCGCTCCCTTTCAGCACAAACAAAATAATGTGGCAGCAACAACAATTAAAAAAAAAAATCATTGAAATAAGGGTACTAAGTACACGAGAGGACACATCCATAAGGCACAAAATACAAGAATTTCGAATATTGTTTGCTTTTGGATTTGTCAGTAATATTCCATTCTCTTCCAGTGCAAGTAACTCACGACACAAAATCAACTCGCATAGTTCACATTCACCCAGCTCAATACCGACTTTTTTGTGCTTGATGCTGTTTGATCCACATTTGGTCAAAATTTCCTGATCTCATTTCACATAATTTTTCGAAATCATCTCTGTGAACATTCCTTTCCAAACATACATACTCTCTCTCTCTCTCTCTCTCTCTCTACGATTGCACACACATATAGGTGTGACAATACAAATTCTACAAACCGGAATCGAATCCATGGTTCATTCAGGCTTTCGTTCAAGAGAGATTGTGATAGGTCGACCGTTCTCTCTCTCCCTCCCTCTCTCTCTCTCTCTCTCTCTCTCTCTCTCTCTCTCTCTCTCTCTCTCTCCACATCACGTTCACCCGTCAATCTACCCACACACTTCAATCTGAGGCAAAACTACTGAGTTCCTTTAAACAATACATAAAATTCAGCTTCAGAGCCTCATGATTCCGAGTGCCCTCCTGCCAGATGATTTGATTCAGCTGTGGAAGGGCTTTCTGTGCTGATTAAAAAAAAATAAAAAAAAAAAAGGTAAGTCTATATATATGTAACCCTATCGTTTGAAAAAGTCTGTCTTAAGCTGAATTAACATTTTTAGATACCAACAACATAATGAAGAGACATTCTCCGGCCAAACGGGATCTTCACTACAATTTTTTTTTTATGTTACTGACAAGCAATTCTATTAAGTTTATGTGAAATTTGTCGCAGCTCGAGGAGTTGACTGGGTAAGCTTCCTATCATATGAATACCACGCTACTCTTTTAACACAGGAGACGTATCAAAAATAAATTATTATGCCATCATACTGAGTAGGTTATTCCATTTAATAATAAAATTAAATGAAACAATATTTAAATGCACTATCACCGTGCTGATATTGTTAAATGCTTTGGTATGGACATCATCTCACTGAAAGCGTTAACTACTGTGTTGTCCGTTTCACAGCTCTTTTATTCTCTAACCTGAGACGATTTATTCAGATGAGGGATTCTCTACGCAGCTAAATCGTGAAGTGATATATCTCGTCAAATCTTTTGACTGTGACGACCAAACTTACCCTCCTCAATATGGCAAAGTCATTTTTATTCTTCATGTGGTATTGCCAGATAAGGTTACTCACCTAAGGAGACTTCCTGAAATTGTAAGATTAGGTGAAGCCCTCAGTAACCCAGCCACTGCAAAAGATCTCCTAGCTTAGACTGAGTCCTCTGATGGTGGCCTAATTAAAACTTTAATGAAGGCATCGGACTGAAGGGGTTAATTATTATACCCTCACTAATGCCAAACTATTTCACTTTGCTGAGGTATTCCCAACGCAGATGAAAGGTTAATGGATACCAATCCTAACTCTAAAAATATGTTGGGTCTGTAAGAAAAAATGATACTGAATTAAACGGTTTATTGGCGAATCTTTCCTACTACACTAGAGGGATTGTTTAGATGAGTAAAACCTACGTATGGTAAGAAAAAATATACAGTATTATGTTGAATAAAATACTACGACTGGTTTTAATCCTATCATATCTGAAGATCTCTCTTGGGTGGATAAAAATAAAAAATAAAAAAGACGTCAATATAAAGAAGATAGTGGGCCTCTCGACTGTTTTTAGAATCGCTTGGATGTAAGGAAAAAAAAAAAAACGGCGGTGCCAAGGCACAACAAACCCGTCCCCGGCAGTCATTTTAGTGCTAAAGTATAAACACAACAGGATATCTAGACAGAGATGTCACAAAAAAACAAACAAAAGTAAATCTGGTGAATATTAGCGATTTTATGCCCATTTGAAATTTTAGGCCCTACCCACCTGACACTGACCCCTACCGCTAAGTGGGGGGTGACCCCTCTGGTGTAATGAGGCATGTTACAGGATGCAGATTTGAAAGATGCACCTTAAGATTTGGTTTTACCTCGATATGACGAATTTGAAAGGAGTTATGGCGAAAAGACGATTTTTGTTTACATTTTTTTTTTTGGGGGGGGGACATGGGGCCTTGGGCAACTTTGTCCCCAAATTAAACAAGTGATCAGGTCACAGCCCATCATCCCTGTAATTTAGTTAAAATCGCATCAGTAGCTTTCAAGTAAAGTTGTTAACAGACAGACAAACAGACAGACAGACAGACAGATAGACAGACAGACAAACATACACTCCGAGTGAAAACAACACCTTACCCCCAGCC